>NW_009232363.1:0-7527 GCF_000690835.1 Fulmarus glacialis
GGAGTGAGCGAATGGCTGTGTGGTGTTTGACTGCCTGCCTGGTTAAACCATGACATTCACTCATTCTCTTTCAGGGATTTTGTGACAGCGCAAACACCTTCTTGTGAAGCCGTAAGGCCCCCTGACTTGCTGGTAAGCACTAAGTTGTACTGTATAAGGGAGAACCCAAACACTTTTACAACCCCTCACATCCCCCCAGGCTTCAAAGATGTGTGTGTGTGTGGAGTTTCTATTATGGTACCCCCTCTCCTCACACTGAAAAAGTGGGGTAACCTCAGGAATATAAGTTCATACATGGATGTCATGTTCAAAGAGTATTTTTTTTAGTAGGGCCTGTTGCAGCAAGACAAGGGGGAATGGTTTTAAACTAAAAGAGGATAGATTCAGACTAGATAGAAGGAAGAAATTTTTTACAATGAGGGTGGTGAAACACTGGCACAGGTTGCCCAGAGATGTGCTAGATGCCCCATCCCTGGAAACAATCAAGGTCAGGTTGGACGGGGCTCTGAGCAACCTGATCTAGTTGAAGATGTCCCTGCTCACTGTAGGGGGGCTGGACTAGATGACCTTAGAAGGTCCTTTCCAACCCAAATGATTCTATGATTCTGTGATTTTTACCAGGCTAATTCCTTTAAAATACATATTTTCTGGTTCCAATGTAAACCACCATAACACTTATCTTTATAACATCAGGTGAGACTGCCGCAGCCATTGCTGGGCTGTGAGGGGGTATAAAGGCCTGGAGAGGTT
This sequence comes from Fulmarus glacialis, assembly GCF_000690835.1. Taxonomy (NCBI): domain Eukaryota; kingdom Metazoa; phylum Chordata; class Aves; order Procellariiformes; family Procellariidae; genus Fulmarus; species Fulmarus glacialis. The sequence continues at coordinate 751 of NW_009232363.1, forward strand.
TCTCCTGACTCCCCTGAATGGCTGTCCTCAAAGTGGGACTGGGGAGGCAGGATGATTATGAATGTTCAGAAATAATATCATTGGCTTGAAAATCATGTAAAAAATACCCAGAAGAATCAATTTGCTTCCCACTGATTGCCTTTTGCTGTTGGATTCCTTAGGATTTGTGCAGAACACTTTCTTCTCCAATTTAAACTACAGCAAATGTGTCCTAAAATTAAATCCTTATTTCTTCACATGATCGCATAACTCCAGGAGCTGGAGCTTTACAATACACATGAACAAGCTGGGTAAGCTGATAAACGCACAAGGTGTACTTGATTAAAAAAAGGAAAATCCCTTCCCTCCTCTCCAGGTCTGGGACTCAGCCTTGGGTAACGAGTTGGTCTCCAGTTTGTTCCTGGAGCAGCACAGCTGTCCCGTGCTTCCTAGCTGGGGAAGAGGGATAGTAAAAGAGTAGCCCAGAAAATGGTGTATTAAGAATGCTGTTATTAGGTCAAGACATGAGGAATGTTAGAAAAGACTCCCACAAAGAGTCTTGCCTCTCTACCAGAGTTTTACAATGTAGACTGGCATTGAGCCTTTCACTGTACCAAAGTGGCCCTCTCTTGGGTGGTTAATGCCCACCCACCTGTCCTGAACATGCTGCTTTTTCTTCCCATCCAGATCGATCTCAGGTCAACTGCTGGATGCTGCTCTCCTCAGCAAGCAGAAGAAAAACACTTCAAACAAAATCTTTCACAGAAAGTGAGGGAAATATTAATTCACTGCACTGCATGTATTATTTTTCTTTGCTGAAATACGTATTAAGTCTACACCTTAAATCACTTTGATACTCAGGGTTTATGGTCACCCAAAATGTTTCCTTTAAAAATTGAGGGATCCAGAGCTCCTACAGCTTTTCAAGAGAACTGTAGTTCTGAGCTGGTTCCTTTACCTTCATCTTTGTCTTCCTATCTTTAGCACTCTCCCTAGTCTTGCGCCATGTCCTCTGACCTTACATACCCTGCACGCTTACAGACTTGGCTCTAGTTTTTCCCCCTGAAGTTTGCTCTTTGCTGGTCCTGCTCCATCTGGCACTCACTTCCTCTGTCTATCAAGATGCATCCTCTTTTTGAATGTGCTTCTCAAATCTTCCTGTTGGCAGTTAAACCCATTTCAGGACTGTATCCATGTACTTTCATCTTTGCCTTGCAAACAAAGTGGATTTTATCTTCTCTGTTAGTTTCTTTTCTCTTTTATCCTCTCTTTTCGTACAGTTTCTCTGTTTATAGGCAAAGCTGCGCTAAACTCTCTTCACTTGTCTCTAACCAAGCATTTTCTCACTCTGTGGGTGATAAAGCCATATTATTATGTTGTGAATGCTAGTACCACTTTCTTGCACGCAACCCTCACGAATATTTTCTTTTGTTTTTTCTCCTAGCGATTCATGTTGGGTATGCAATTACCGTGATTATGCATTGACTATGCACATGGTTAATTAAGCATATTTGCATACATCATTTTGGCAACTGCACAATATTAATCTTGCTTTGAAATGATGGCTTTCACTATTTAATAGATTAACTCGTAATACCGAAGATCATGTCAGTCACTAGAAGTTATCCATTTCACATCACCACCAACTGGAAATATGTCAATTTTTATCAAACAGTAGTTACTGAGCTACACAGACTTCCAAGGGAAGAAATGGAGACCTGGGTCATCTGGATGATGTCAAGGACATCTCATAGACCTAACACCCTACAAGCATGGCAACATTTGCAAGAGTCTGTGTCTAGTCTAAGTCACGGTTCTCCCTTGCTCTGGGGAGAAAGGGAGGAACAATACAGCCACTGCTGGTGTAGAGGCCTTTCTCCTTAGCACCTTCTTCAGTTCAAAGGGGAAAAGTTTAGCTGTGGCATCCTTTCTCTGCCCATCCATTCTCTGCCCAGTTGCATGGGAGGAGCAGCAACCATCACAGGGAGTAGTTTTGTATCTCAGACTGGGCTGCAATGCTCCAGGGTGGAGGTCAGGAAGGACAGCATCAGCTATACCTACCAGATAATGCCAGAGTGTGAGGGAAGGGGAGAACTATAACCTCCCCTTTAGTTTATTTACACAGATAACAGTGAGTGGAAGGTTTCAGTCCCTTTGTTTATGAGAACTGCTCCTGAAAAGGCAAATGTCCCAGTTGCCTGCAGCTGTCCTTCAATTTTGCTGATTATCCATGTGCATTTTCCCTTTCTTTGCTAGTCATTTTCTGGGGATTATTTCCTCAGAGTTTTCCAGCCTTTTGATCCTCTCCAACATCTTCCAAGGTAGATGGAAGATGACCCATCAAATCTAAGAAAGGGGAGCAGTCCCTCAGGGCTGGATTGTGAATCTCCCATCTAAGCTGAGCTGGACAGGAGGAGCTGCATCACTTCGGGTGGAGATCAAAGTGTAGACTTTAGCCTTACCAACTGCCCCCAACCTTGTTCTGGAAAAGCTCGTATCTCTAGCCTACGTAATTTCCCCCCACATTTGCCGTCAGCCCCCGACAGTGGCTGGCTTCCACAGGAACAGGAGGAGCTTGTTTTTCTCCACTCTACTGCTGCCCATTTCCTTATGTAAGTAAGGCACCTCTTTCCATCTAGTGGTACGGGGAGAATGAAAGTCTTTTTATTTCCTTCACCTGCTAAGTTGGAGCAGTGTCAATTTAGTACTCAGCGTGTCACATCAGCAAATAAATAAATAAACCCCAATGATCCCTTACAGCTTTCACAGGCCTGCACTTTGGGATTTGATTTCTGGGGCTTCCACCATAGCTAATTGAAAATGTTTGTTTACAGTTTGTTTCTAAGTGGTCTGCATGGCATACAAACTATCTTGTGTACAACATGGGCAGGGAATTTAAAGGCTTATAACATGGCTAGATATTTGTAAGTGTTTAAAGAGAAATAGAGTCCCTGAGCTCAAACCCCCAGTGCATCATTGCATTTCTGAGTCCCATTTTTTGTTTGAAATCCTTCCCGTCATAAGAAGACAATTAGACAATTTTTTTACCCCCTAAAACAATTTTGCTTTTTTTTTCCCCTAGAGTTCATGAACAATGGGTTTGCAAATAGCAAGAGAAGTGGTTACAGCATGTGATTATAACCAGCAGCTGAGCATGTCTGGAAGGATTGTCATAGCCATAGTGACACCAAGTCTTTTGCCTTCGAAAGTGACAGATCTGCCAATGGGGTTCAGATGTCCATGCCATCACAACTGCTTCAAAGTTAGGGGCCTGATTGCAGAACAGTTTACTATTGTGTGGGTGTGCTTACATGCAAGCTGTGGATTTTCTGGTGAGAGTTCTGGCTCTGGCAGCGAGCAGTGCCACGGTGCTGCTGTGAGCCACAGCCTGAAAGCCAGAGCGTCCTGTGGAGATCAGAGGAGGCAGGGCATTGCAGACACCCTCTTCCTGCTGTGGCTTTTTGGCTGTGCTGGACAGAGAAAATAGTAGTTATTTAAGAATTAAAGTCTGCATCAAGTCAGTATCAGTTTAATAGTGAGAGCTGGTTTTCAGTTCTAAACATTAATGAAGATGAAACCATTTGAGGCTCTTAATTATGTGCCACATGGGCATCATGCAATAGATTTGGATAACCAAGAACTTGATGAACTGACAGGCTATGGAAGAGGGAAACATATACAGTTTATTGGGCAAGGAGGTTAAAAGAGTGAGCCTGGAATAACTGAAATTTTATTGCATGAAAAGAAGAAAGCATTAAAAGGATCCAAGTGGGTCTCTTAACAGAAAATAGCATGGCTTACTTCTGGGATTGGTACAGGAACAGAAATAAATCAAAGAAAAGTTATTCCCAGAAAGCTAGAGAACAGTATTCTTGGGGAAAGAGACCTATATATGACACTGGCAAAACAAGGTTCAATACATTTTAAATTGGCTTAATCCAAGAAGCAGCATGATGTCTCACAGATACAATACAACGGATGCAAGCTTCTATTATTTCTGTTAACAAAGAGCATCTGGAAGTCTGTAAAGATCTGACAAGTTTTTACAGGCTTAAGTTTGTTCTGTACTTTTTTCTTTTGAAAATATTTTTTTTCCTGAAGGTAGCCACAGGGAGAACAAACACACATATATCTTCTCTGTGTAAAATAAAAAGTCAAAATAGTTCGTAACGTTAAATATTATGTTAGAATACTTTTAATTAATAGGAAGCCTTGATCATCATTGTCTTTCACCTGGATGAGGTGAGAAAAAAAAGCCTTGAAGATTTTGAGGAAGGGTTTGGAAAACGCAAGCAACATCAACGCTGGAATCTTATTTCATGAGTAGGCTGTTTGTCTCTACTCCCTGTGCTGCTGTAGGGTAAGGTGCTGGGGCCAGACCCTTGGTCACTGTAGGAGGCTGTGTTTTTCTGAAGCTGATGCAGTGTCCAGGGAGCTGTCCTGAGTTAAACCCGCAGAAGATCTGGCCTCATATATTACAAAAGATAATATGGTTGATATAAAGATGACATACATTTATATCCTTATTGGCCATCTGTTTGGCAGTAGCAATGTTGACATCAGGAAAGGTGCCTGCACAACAAAGACATTGGTGGCATTTGTTGCTATGGCAGATCCAGATGAAGCCATGAGTTTAGAGTCACATAGCAAAAAATGACTCAGTATCTCATCTTAATAACATCCTTGGATTTCCTGCACCCAGTGGCTATGAGATTTGACTCTTTTATGTACAGGGTTCTTTTATGAAAAAATAAAAATAACAAAAAATATAATACTGTCACATAGTAACTAGAATACTGAAAAATAGCCCAGTTCGTTCCACTTAATCTGTGGTTATTTATATGCCCTTTATCACTGCACTGTCTTGAGCCTGATTCTGAACTGAAAAATGGTAGTATAAATCCAGAATAGCTCCACTGATATGGGTAGAGATGGATAGATTACTCTGAGTAAAAGCTGTTGTTTTTTCACTTTTCAAGCTGTGTAAATGTCAGTATTTACTTCCTTTTCCAAAGAAGGTCATTTATCTAATTTTTGATAGAACTCATCACTTACTAGAACATAAACGTGAAGTAGGCTGCTATTCGATATAGTTAGAGCAACCATTTGTCTGGGTTTTCTTGTTCTGTCTGGAAATTTTGTCTGGACAGAATTTAAGAACTTTTGCACATTTTCTAGGATTTCTGAGTATTAGCCCTAATGCAGCAGCAGGTCTGATGACGCTGATTAAGTATCCACATCCCATCTAGTACACATGCTCTTTATACAAGCAGAGCAGGCACTACACAATGCACACGCAGATGTGTTTCTGAAAAGAAAACCTGGACAAAAATACAGCAGTACTAATGAAATTATAATATTACAGAGTACTGTAATCCAAAACAGCTTCAAAAAGATGTGGCATATTGTAAGGAAGTCCCTCAAAAATGTGAAGTTCTCAATTCTTATAATATAGAATCTTAAAAAAAAGAAACTTATTCTTTTATTTTTCCCTTTAGCTTTTTATTTTCAATATTACGGCTGATTTAGTTCACCTTAACTTTACCATCCTTGTTGCATCATGTCTGTGCAGATATTAAGACTATATAGAAATCCTATTAATCTGTAGCATGTGCACCTGAAGAACTAGAGAGCAGTCTCTAGGGGGCTGGGTCAATAGCTTCCTCTCTCTCTTGCCTTGGTAAGCCAAAGCATAATTTGTTGCTTCTTAATTTTTTATTAGAAAGTAAATTTAATGGGTTCTTCTTCCAGTGTCCACATGAGATTTCTGGACTCCCTAAGACTACACAGAGTTTTGTTAGTTGCTGTGTTAAGAGCAGTGTAGGTCAGAGACCTTCATACTGTTCGGCAGCTGAATAGAAAGTCCTACATATGTGCATAGATCAGAACATAGGAAGGGAAGTTTCCCAACTATAGCAGCTGCCCTTTTTGCCTTGAGTTCAACTGCAATAGGAACAGAATGGTTGCAGCTTCATGTAGCCCCAGGCAGAGAGGTGCTATACATTATGCCTATACCCCTCAACATTCACCTAACAAATGCAAAGTCCACTAAAGTCACTAAAAGTCTTTCTGTTGACTTTATCAGCTTTGGATCAAACCCAGTAAGACAATTGCATTAATAAGGTTTGCAGAACTATGTGCTCCAAGTTACAAACAATGTGTCTTATTCATATCAGATCAATAATAACAAATGCTAAGTCAGATAAGGGAAAAACTCACAGATTACAAGCTGAATACATGTTTTTAAACACCCCCCCACCTTCCCATCCTTTGATACAATACGCAGATATCACCCCCTTCGTCTGTGGACCACCCCTGTAAAATGTCTGTGAAATGTCCACGAATGTCCACAAAATGTCCACTGAGTTAATTTACTCCATGACTTTGGGCTCCATCTGTTATGGTGGTCACTAAGGACAGGAGAGGTGGTGTGTTGCATGGAGTTACGGGGCACCGAAGCCAGCTCAGGTCGGGTCACTACCGCACTTGCACTGCTTCTTGTAAGGTTTGTCCTCCACTGGTTTGGGTGGTTCATGCTACAGTAATTCCTATAACATGCAACTCCAGTCATGGGTTACAACAATTTAAAGGTATTTCTATCACAATCTCCACCCCTGGTCCCTTTGGGCCAGATTATAGGGCTTAACATTGCAATGAACTCCTCCCCTTGTCCCTGCTCCAGCTTGGACTTATCTACAGACTGCAGTCCCTTAGGGGTGTACCTGCTCCAAGAGGAGCCTTATCTATGAGCCACAGGCTCTCCAGGCGTATCCCTGCTGCGGCATAGACTTATCCACA
>NW_009232363.1:7757-7969 GCF_000690835.1 Fulmarus glacialis
TAAAGATGTACCTGCTGCAGCGTGGACTTATCCGCAGCCACTGATGCTTCAAAGTATACCTTCTCCAGCGTGGACTTATCCTTGGACCACAATCCCTTCAGAGGTATACCTGCTGTGGCACACAAGATGATGTACCTGCTCTGGTGTGGACTTACTCATGGCCACAGACGCTTCGGGGCGTCCTGCTCCCACGTGGACTCATCCACAGGTCA
>NW_009232363.1:8559-17966 GCF_000690835.1 Fulmarus glacialis
ACGCATAACGGTTAGTTGGGAAGACAAATGCCGTCACTCCGAACGTTCCCCCTTTCTTTCTTCTTCCTCCAGCTTTATATGCTGAACATGACGTCATACGGTATGGAATATCCCTTTGGTCAATTGGGGTCAGCTGTCTCAGCCGTGTCCCCTCCCAAGTTCTTGTGCACCCCCAGCCTACTCACTGGTGGGGTGGGGTGAGGAGCAGAAAAGGCCTTGACTGTGTGTAAGCACTGCTCAGCAGTAACAAAAACATCCCTGTGTTATCAACACCGTTTCGAGCACAAATCCAAAACATGGCCTCATACTAGCCACTGTGAAGAAAATTAAGTCTGTCCCAGCCAAAACCAGCACAACAGTCATGCTTAATAGCCAAAGATTAACTTGTCCTTCAAGAATTTGGTGGAACTTTGGTATTACCCTATGCAGGTGAAGCAAAGCGAAATTGCTATATTGTGTAGAACATCTTTCAGCCCAAAGAATAAGAATCCTGGTTTTATTTTAAAATAAGTACCTCACTAACCCACTAGTTTCATATTTATGCAAGCAGGGGGCTCTTCTGATGACAAGAAAGAGGTAAGATTATTTCAAGTTAGGCTTATGAAATAAATAACTCAACTTTCTTGTGTTTTCTTGGCCAAAAATGAAAAAGTTAAAGGCGTCACAATTTCTTCACCATGTAATCCTACCTTGGTGCTGTCAGTATCTTAATGGTCTATTGATTGGATCTTGCCACCTGCTATTTTTAAAAAAGTATTGTTACTCTGTTAGGGCAAACACGAAAAAATGCTATTAAAGATCTTTTAAAAGTTTTATGATTTTTCAAAAACTTCTTAGAGGCTTATCAAACTCCAAAACAGCTGGAATTAGCTCTACAGTATTCTCTTTGTGTTTCTGAGACAGTGAATTAATCTGTGGCAAGTGAAGTTTTCAGTGATCTTGGGAAAGAGACAGAGGAGGAACATCTTAGACAAATCACTGCACAAAATTAGTTGGAGACCTTTTATCTTTTACATTCATCCAAATTGGGAGACCCTGTGATGCCTACAAGTGAGTTTTTTAATGTCAAGTCCCAGAGGGGAACTGATATGTGATGGAGTGTGTTGCAGCCAGGGTGATCTGTTCAAAAACTGAGACTTCAAGAACATGACTGGGCTCCTACAAGGTATGTGGTGCTCATTCTGCAGTTTTCTTCTTGATCCTCTGACTTAGAAAGAAAAATCTAACTTCTTAAAACTTTTGCTATTTCCTCCAGTGCTTACATTTCCCTATGGAATGACCAGAAGAGACTCACTGAGTGAACTAGGTGATCTTATTGTCTTCCACTTCTCCTTCAATGGCCTTCCTAGAAGTGTCATTCCTTCTGCAAACCCATCCTTTACTGCTCTTTCCTGCAAGTAAGGAGGGTGGTGAGATTCATGGAGAATCAGGTAATTCACCGGGGCACAATGAATAGGTATTAGCGAGTAAAGGAAATGAAGCTGCGTATGTTTATCCTTCTCCCTGTCACTTGCCTCACAGGAGTGTCATCAACATAAGGGGGAAGTGATAAAATTGGAGCAGTATTCTCCCCTTCAGGCTTCACTTTTCCCTAGCAGAGATTAACGAGAATCACATTCCTTCTGCACAAAGAGCAGAGTCAGACAATAGTGCACTTGCCTCTAGTGTATGGAAACTCCTTCCAACAGAATGGGAATTAACAGCAAATTTGAAAAAGCCGTGAATTGTGGTACTTTTCATGTGTTATTTCTGCAGAATTCATCACCTCTCCCCCTTATTAACTATAAATAAACTACGCAAGTCCAAAGATGCATGGAGTTCACTGTAAAATCTGGATGGTTCTTTGTGATCCATCTCTTCTTTCTTCATTCTGAAATCCTGATCAGGGAAGTGGAGGAAATATCCCAAGAGATTATATCATAAGCAGGAGCCATGTACCGGTCTGTGAGGTTAACAGATGAGAGGATGGGAAGAGCATACATATTCCATTAAATAGAAAAACAATGAAAGTCAATCTTTGAAGTTATATTTTTTTGAGAGCAGCAGAAAGACTGAAATGGGAAAACGAGTATGAAGATGGTGCCCTGAACCCCTCAAAGCACTGTGGATCATTCATTTTTCTTTATATCATCACATAAACTGAAAAGAAACAAGAAAAGAAGCCTATATTGGGCAATACATAATTTCCCCAACACCTCCCGCACTTGCAAATACTGAATATATAATATTTGGTGCAAGCAAGTTTTATGACTGTTTAAAGCAACACTTAGGTATGTCAAAGAGCTCATTTCTTCCTTCTGCTGCTTTTCACTACATTTACTGTAGGTCCGAAGTCTGGCAAGAATTGACTTGTTAACGAGAAGAACGTGCTCCATTAAATCACCAGGAATAAAACTGGCAAATTTTGACCTATCTGAGATGAGACAGTGAGAGGTGAGAGAGATACATAACAACGTACTTAGATTCCTAGGTGAGAATTTTTTTGAATTTGGGTCTTTGTGCTTTTGTTGTTTCTTTGTGAGCTGAATAAGAGACAATATAAAGAACTCCCTGAGATCAAAACAATAGTTTCTCCACTTTACCAAAACCTAGCCAAAGAAGATAAAAGGAGAAGGAAAACAAAGTTCTTAAAACTGGCACCTATAAATCCACAAAAAACTCCAATAGAAAGAATAACTCAATAACTTTCTCATAAACTACGAATGTAAGGTTTGGCTTTTACAAGCTACCACTCATGTTGCTAGCCCAATTTCCAAGTGGCTCCTTGAGCTTATGAATCTGCCCATCTTGAGGTTAAATTTACTTAGATTGAGTGATCTTTGGAGCTTATCTTGGGCATTTGTAGCATACGGGCATCCTAACCCATGACGAAACTACTGTAAAATTATTTGTTACACAAGTAAGAAACAATACTATTTACAAAAAGAAGCTTGCAGGATAAAACTTCAGGATTTGAACACATAGACTACAACATCCATTTTGCAATGCTTGCACAAATTAATGATTGTGTTCACTGTTAATCACACTTATTTTAAATTTTAAACAAAGTAATAAAGTTGGCCCACAAGTGGAAGAAAGGAACATTAAATGTTTATCCAGTATAATCCTATTGTTTTAACAGTGTAATGCATACTAATTCTTAATTATAAAAATACTGCTGATGCTTGGCAAATTGTCATCTTGTGACTAATAAAAATGTATAGTGTGTTAGGAAAGAGCACTTGACAACATGATAAATACTAATATGGCATAAAAAAGTGAAAATGAATGAGGGCAAAAGAGTGAGACAACAATGAGGAACGTAATGGTTTATACTGGCCAGGTGACTGCAGGGGTATGACTATTATTCATCTGGTGGCTCATCATCCTCCCATTCCTCCCTTTTGTTCTCAGCATTTACTTGTTGCATGCTCAAAAGTTTTGGGCACAACAAGGATTTCTATGTTATTTATTTGTCTCTGTGTATAGAACTATTAGTCTTGACTGGGGTTTGTAAGTCCTGATACAGTACAAGTAACTGGTAAAATGTAATTAATAAAAGTAGCCTGAAATACAGTAAGAAGCAGAGAGATTGGGGGTCAAAACTGACAGCATAAAGAAAGAAGACTGTGAAGACTCTCATCTGATGCAGATGAAATCTACAGAGGCACTTCTTTGTAGCACAGTTATCGCTTGCAGATGTATGGGCTGCTCACGGGTATTTCTGGCTATGCCACAGCCAATCCATATGAGAGACAATGGAGGATAGAAAGACTCTGAGTCCTTGGAAAGTATAATGGGCTTAAACTGTCAGTCTGGTGAATAAATATATGGCAAATATTCATTGATGTGACAAGAAAGATGATGCTGCTTTGTTTGGTTTTGTATTTTCAGCATTTAATATGTATAAATGTGTAGTAAGTCTCTGATGTATAGTTGTTTCTGTATTAAAATATGAGTAAATGGCAGGCAGAGTTTTGTTTGGTTTTTTGCCTCAAATGAATTAAATCTAGGCTCCATAGACTGTCTGATGGAAAACAGAAACAGGACAAGAGCATTGAATGCTCAGTTCAGACCCATATTTAAAATAAGTAGATGGTGTCAGAAGTTAAGAACCTAATAGGATAAACTCATCCCTTCACCATTTCAAAGTAGTTTAAATTTTCATTAACCTTTATAGAATCATAGAATCATAGAATCATTAAGGTTGGAAAAGACCTCTAAGATCATCAAGTCCAACCGTTAACCCAACACCACCATGCCCACTAAACCATGTCCCTAAGCGCCTCATCTACACGTCTTTTAAATACTTCCAGGGATGGTGACTCCACCACTTCCCTGGGCAGCCTGTTCCAAGGCCTGACCACTCTTTCAGTAAAGAAATTTTTCCTGATGTCCAGCCTAAACCTCCTTTGGCGCAACTTGAGGCCATTTCCTCTCGTCCTATCGCTTGTTACTTGGGAGAAGAGACCAACCCCCACCTGGCTACAACCTCCTTTCAGGTAGTTGTAGAGCGCGATGAGGTTTCCCCTCAGCCTCCTCTTCTCCAGGCTAAACAGCCCCAGTTCCCTCAGCCGTTCCTCATAAGACTTGTGCTCCAGACCCTTCACCAGCTTCGTTGCCCTTCTCTGGACATGCTCCAGCACCTCAGTGTCCTTCTTGTAGTGAGGGGCCCAAAACTGAGCACAGTATTCGAGGTGTGGCCTCAGCAGTGCCGAGTATGTGTTTCCTAATAATATCCTAAAGAAGAAACTCTATCAACTCTGCAGGGAAACTAGAGTTTCCATGACCTTTGCTCCTTGAATTTATTGGGCAGCCTGAACTTCCTTCCTGACCTGTTCAGATGTATGCTGGCCATAGGGCCACTTTTTCATGAGGATAAAGCTGCCCTAGGTATATGTTGTAGACTTCTCTAGGCACCAAAATGCTCTTAAATACTCTCAATTACCATCCTCTGTGCAATCAGAAACAGGTCTATCCAAGACACTCTACTCAGTTAAGCCAGAGGAAAACAGAGTATGCAGAAGTTATGACTTTAAATGGCATAGTGTAATATGCACTCTATGCACATCTATGACATTTTGTAAGTGATAAATGAAGTAATAAATCTAAACAGCCATTATATTGCAAGGTAATTAATTATTTGGTTTTTTACCAGTTAGACAATTATTTATTGTAATGATTAGTAGAAGCCACAAATATATACATTCATGAAACATTACTGTTTTCTGATTAAATTATAATAAGATACAAGTTACTGTGATTTGTTTGTTATTGCTATAAAACTAAACATGACCTGCTAAAATAAAGTTTGGTTTTAAGTGACATTTACATTTATGAGGTTTGTACTTAAAAACTCGTAAGTAATGGTCCTTCTATTTTCCATAAATTTATGAAGTTACTAAAGTCAATAAAAAGATCCTCACTTCTGTATAATTCTAAATGGCACATAGATTGGTATAACTCATAGTCAGTATCTCATGTTGCCATTAATATCAGGATGGTAAAATAGGTAGAATGACCTTGGCATACTAAGAGGACTTTAAAAGGTCAAGAGTTTATACACTTCTTTCAAGATGAACCTACGAAAAATTCCTGACAAAAATCTACAGTGGATTATGGATGAATTAACACAATGCCACATATTCAGAATTCCTCTTTTAAAAAGCTGCAGATTATTAAGGCAAAAAAGAGGGAGAACAACAAAATTTTGAGGCTTTAGTTAAAGAGAGAAAAATCCATTCTTCATAATTATGAAAATGTACACATTCCCAATTTCCTAAAGTGAGCCCTACACTGTTACCATAAAAAGAACTGTAAAGGTGTAAAAGATCCCATTTCATCATAGATGCCTCCATTTTTATACTTCTACCTCAAAAGGCTTCTTCACTGGTTTTCTTTTAATCTTATTCTGGACTCCACATATGGAGCTACTCTGGAAAATGCTATAAATTTACATGCTCCTTTTATCCCAAATATCTTTCATGTGAAGACAAGCCCCAAGGCAAAGATGTGGCTTTTTTCCCCCCATGAATCACAGTGGAAAAGCCTGCTAACCCCACTGGCCAGACTCCTACGCTCTCCAGTCTCTCTCTCTGCTCACTTAACTGCCCACAGAGAAAGGCTTCCTCACTTTTACCGAATAGTTTTGGGGTAAACATCCTGCTTTAGCTCCTTCCACAGCAAACTGCTTCCTCGGTGATTTATTGTAAAGTCAAACGTGTTGAAAATAATTGTAGGGATCTATTTTTTACTATGAATGTATAACGGTCTAGATTATCTGCTAAAACCACTTTGTTTCATCATGAGAATTGATGTGCCAACTATGAAATTTAACCAAAAAATGAAGTCATGTTACACTGGACCTCCAAAACCTGAAAGGAAGGCTATGGCCACATTGGAACATTTGGTGCTTTATGTTCATATCTATTTTTATATTTTCAAAGAAAAGGGGTGGCTCTTGATTTCAGCACTTGAAATCACATGTGATGTACCAGTGTAATGCAGTTGCAAGCTGTATTGAGTCAACCCTTCTGGATGTAGATCTTTTAGAGGGCTCTGGGTACACGTAAGTATGAGACCTACCTGACCAGGACATCATTCCTTGCATTCCTATACCTGTATGCACAGAGAGGGGCCATGTGTTGCCACTTAAAGAAGAGATATGAGGGAAAAAGTCTGGCTTTGTGTTGTACCCCTTTGCTTCCCAGAGTAAGAAACTGTGGACTGGAGCCCCATGGCTACAGCATGGGAGAAAGGATGGAATATTTGATTCAGACTCAGGTCTAGTATATCCAAATTCATATGCTGGCTTAGCATCTTCCCCGGTGGAGTACATTCAGCAGATAACGATGGAAAACTGCCTCCACCACCACTAGACTCCTGGGCTTATGGACTTCCAAAAGATTGTGTCGCAGTCCTTATCAACAACTATATACAACCACTGGTGAACCAGGCACACGATGCATAGTTTACAGATCTACGTACTCTCGATGGCAAAAAAATCTCATCACTGGCATAGAGATGGCTCCGAGGCTGGATCCAATCACAGATCACTGATTAAAACTGAATCCAGACAAAACAAGTTTCAAGTGAGGACAAGGAGAAGCAACTGATGAATACGCAGCCATGGTGTGTCATTAGTAACAATTGTGCTCCCTTGGCACAGCAGAGTCCTCCACGATAAAGGTAATTTTTCATTTGTAAGAGGATGATGTATCTCAGAAGCTGGTCTGAGACTGGCAAATGAATTCCTCCCAAAACTCAGCACTGTCAGAAGTACATGGTACACTTCACTCATCTTGCCTTTTCCCAGACCAATGAACAGCAAGGTGTACATTTATCTTTTAACCCTAATTCTAAGTTTTAATTCTAGATACTCTACTAAAATGCTTCACCCTCTGGAGAGAGGTTCCAATAACAAATGTGTGCCAAGCATTATTCATGTTTATCAGTATGCTACTGGAAGACAACCAGGGACTATGCCAATGAGAAGAGTGTAAAAACCTTACCAGTGAGAAAGCCACTGGGATTCGTTCTGATATTTAGAGGGAATTCAATGGTCTTGTGGTGGGTTACCTTTGTTGGTAAGGTTTTCAAGAAGAGCACCTGTCCATATCCCAGAACCAAATATCCCACTCCATCCTAGCAGAAGGCAAGTTTCCAGCTTGCATGGCTGCAGAGATAATCTTCCAAAACTGTAATTAAAATTACAAAATCTGTCTGAATCTTACAACTGCCTGAAACTCAGTGGTATGAACTTTTGGGATCCAATCAATTTGACCTCAATATGTCCAACTACTACATAATCACAGATTACTTTTGGTACATAGGCGTATGTGAGAGAGAAGACAAACTACAGTGGCCAATATGAGTGCTGCCAGAAAAGAAAGTCAGAGGAAAGAAGACATAGAGATAGAGGAGTGAAAGAAGGAAGGAAGGAGATCAAGGAAGAAGAAAAGCAGGAGTAGTAATGTATTTGATGACAGTACACTGTACAAGTAACAATTGCTTGGACCATATATAAAGGACAGACTTAGCTTTTCTCCACCCCTGGCCGTGATGTTTCTGCCATCCTGTACCGATGAGTGAGCAGTCCCATGTGACTTGTGGGCAAATGTGGAGTCCAGAGTTCATTCTCTGCCTTGTGAACTGCAGTTTCACAATGCACTGCAGTCCCTGACCCCGCTGGGAATTCCTGCCATGGGCCCTGCACTTCTCCCACACGTACTGCAATTCCTTCGGCTCTGCAAAGGCAGATTGGTAAGGGTGTGAGAAAGACACCACTGGCATCTCAAATACGCTAATAGAACTACTCCTCGTCTCTAATTCCTGCAGCCTCGAGCATGCTCTCCCAGTGGGGATCACTCCGAAATTTGCATGCTGCCCTTTCTAAGGGGACGAGGTTTCTGTCTGTCTCCTTGCCTTGTCCCTGAGGGACGCAAGGGCTGTCCTCTCTACCATCTCCTGTGAGGACTTTGATTTCCCCCTCCAAATTCTTCCTGAGGTACTTGCAGTGCTTTTACAGGATATGGGCTCCAACTCCCTTCCTCTGATCTTCTGTCCAAAAGGACTTCATCACCATTTCCTTGTACCCCAAAAGGGTACAGCTTTCCTTATTTTCCTGTCTTAGCATTGTTCCTGCAGAGAGACAGCTTTTCTTCTGATCTCCCGTTTTTTCCCCACGTCATAAAATTACAGCCTGGAACTCATTGAACAGAGCACCCGTGTTACGAATTTAATAAAATTCAAAAAGGGACTGTATAAACATACATAATTTATATGGAGATCAAACCCACTCAAAGTTATAAAGTGAACAGCAAAATAAACAAATTAAGCTCATTTCCAAAACAAAGCCCACACAAACCCTCACGACATAACAAGTCTGATGTTTCAGGGTTTAAACTGATCTCTAACTAACTGAGATTAGGATGAGACCTAAAGCAGAGGGCAGATAATCCCACATCTGCCTAATACAAAGTTTCTTGCACCTTCCTCTGTCTGTTAAATTTCCAAGATGGGATACTGGACCAAACAGATTTGGTCTTTCGTCCCACCAACGCTATATTGCTTTGAAGGGATACTTTGGGCTCCTTCTTGCTTGTCTCTTCCCGGTTTTTTGTGGGCTCCTCAAACTCCACGGCTTCCCCTTGCCTTCCTCCCCCAGCCCTCCCCATCCCCTCTAATCTCCACAGGGGTTTCTATATTAGTCTGAGTGGCTGGATAGATCTCAGCCTCCATCTGGGGGGATTAAATTTAATTTATCTTCTTAACTCAGCAACAACTTCCTTACTGAACCCTCTCCCTAGCTTCGCCTTCGCCCCAGCACTTGGCTACCACTTCAGCCCCATCCCTCCCAGGGAAACCAGGGAAAAAAGGAAGAAACCCTGAATCCAAGTGTCAGTGCCGATGCACCCTGGGGAGAGGAG
>NW_009232364.1:0-33100 GCF_000690835.1 Fulmarus glacialis
CCCCGCGGGCTCTCCTTCACTTCCTGCCGGCAGCCGTGCCTGGTGAAGCCTTCTCGGTCCGTGTAGCCCTGGATGCGTGGTGCGGTGTAGGCAGCCCTCTGCCCGCACGCTGCTGGCAAGGCGATCTGCAGTGGTGCCTGTGGGAGAGCTGTGGGCCGAGCTGGGAAACGTCAGAAATCCTCCTTTACACACAGCACGCTCTGCAAGTTCATGCTTTGGCAGCATGCATGGTAAAGTCGGAACAAGGGTGAGGATTAGCTCGGCCCTTGTTTAAGGATGACAAGCAGATTCCCTGAGTTTTGTCTAGGGAATGTGGTGAAAGCTGCTCCCACGCCCCAAGAGTTGTTGCTATGTCGCTTCAGGCACTGAATAAAATGCCCAAACTCTCAAGTAAGAACTAGAGTATCTAGTTCTCATCTTACAACAGTGATAACTGTTTCTATCCATCTGTTTTGTAATAGTATGTTAAAAAAGGAATAGAAACAAAGAAGAGACAGTTCTCTACTGATTTGTTTAATGCAATGGCAGTATCAATATGAGAAAGCAAGTTCAGTGTTGGAATTTAAATCCTTATTCTTACTGTAATTACGTTTAATATTTTTTGCACTGAAGAAGTATAAAAATAAGCAGTGACATCAATACAAACCCAGAAGCAACAGTTTGTTTCCTGCTACAAATGACTTTAGAAATCAAATAAACTAGTAACTGGTTTTCACATTTTGTATTGCTTCATGCTGTTGTTTGTTCCTTTTTCCCGGAGAATTTTGATTAGAAATTTTCTGATTCATCTGCTGAAAACCTTTCTCTAGGGAGAAATTTGAAGTTTATCTTTACAAAGATTTCCCTAAAATGACAGAGGGAGTTTCCTGTGTCCCTTCTTCTCTAGTTTCAGTCACTTCAATACAAGAATTGCCCAGCACACCGCCCAGGTTTGCCGTGCAGCTGGATGAATGCTTATGCTGGCACAAGAGGAAGAAGGCGTAAGTGGGACACAGTGCCTACAGGATCTTAAAAATCTGTTATTATAAATTCATAATATAGAAAAGGAAGAAGAGAGCTTTGCTTGTGTTAAAAAAAACTACCTTGGTATTCTAATTGGATCTTTGTAAAGTAGCCTCTGAATAATCATACTGACTTTCTTCCACAAGTAAAAAATAAACACCGTTTTGAAAAAACTAAATTTTTTAGAAAATACAACTCGGGAATTAAAAGCGTATTAAACATGTAGCGATAACTGGAATGTGGATTTTATTTAAGTCCTTTACTGTAGATAGCAGAGGTAGAATTTGGTGATCTGTCATTTACTTCAATCAGTTCTGGATTTCCTTCCCTTCCTCTTCAGCCAGCAGTTAAGTGGAGCTGATTTAGCAGAATGCTCCAATCCTGACTTGGAGGCCCAACACGATAGACACAGGATGGCAACAGTAAAAAGCAGCCATTTGGTTGATACAAGATGTGTGATGCTCTTTCAATTTTGCTGATGTTTTACCAGAGATCTTCAAAACTTAAAGATTTAGAAACACTGTGAAGTAAAATACTAAGAGTATGTAATTGCTAAAAATGAATATTGTTCCTTGAGACAAAGCAGTGAAGGATTATGAAGACTCTTTTCTCTCCTGAGTCACTGAGACAACGAAAGGCAGAAGCACTGTGCAGAGCACGTGTGTTGGTGGCATTGAGCGATGTAGTTTCTTCCAGGTAGGTGGGAATCGGTTTTCCTTTGCAATGACTTTGTGTGTGTTTGAATTCAGCTAATTAAACAATTATCTTAGATGACTTTCTAAGACTTTTTTTATCTTGCTGGGTGTTATTTAGTGGACAGAGATTATAATTCTTAAAAACTAGTACAAATTTTGTATTTTAAGGATTAGGCGATTTCCACCCTTTCAAGTAGAAAAAGTGTACTTTCATGAAACTGCATTTCCCATGGTGCACAAGGGCTTTCTAGGCTGGGTCAGCTGATCTACATTGTGAAATGTTCCTTATTTCCTGTCCAACATGCATGGAA
Source organism: Fulmarus glacialis (assembly GCF_000690835.1). Taxonomy (NCBI): domain Eukaryota; kingdom Metazoa; phylum Chordata; class Aves; order Procellariiformes; family Procellariidae; genus Fulmarus; species Fulmarus glacialis. Next base: position 2,009 of record NW_009232364.1, read on the forward strand.
ATGACTCGTGTGTACGAGTGTCTCATCTTTCCTTCGTCAGGTGATTTAAAGGCTTTGGACCAGAATTCTGATTTAGAACAATGGCAAGAAACTGGGCTGATTAACTAGCTTGGTATCTGGAAAACTGCTTTGTTTGGGGGAAGGAGATGTCATGAAGAAGTAACGTACTGCAGTCTGCTCTGTTAACTTCATGGGAAAAGGTAGAGAGACTCTTGATCTTTGCATTTTGTACCAGACCTTTACCTTTGTTTTTTTTCGAGTTACTGATTTTGCTATACATTATTTAAGAGAATCACCAGATTTCTTGATTAGTTGGTGGTTATGTCCTAGCAGCTAATAAGTAGCTCCTAGTAATCGTCATTTTTGAAGCTTTCTTTTTTGTTTTATTCTTTTTGCTTGTTTGTTTTTAACAGAGGTTAAGAGGAAACTTTTAAAAGAAAAGAGTTTTTTCAGAGGGGAGCTGAGGACTTGGCAAGAAAACACAAAATGTCTCCTGAATCAAAAAAACTTTTCAACGTAATTATTTTGGGAGTCTCATTTATGTTTATATTCACTGCTTTCCAAACATGTGGAAATATTGCGGTAGGTGTGAATTTCAAAACATGCCACATTTCTATCATAGTTATTCATCCTTTCTTGTGTTTCATGTACTCTAATGTAAGAGTTGATTTACTTGGGATTTTTTAATGTGCAAGACACCTTGACATTTTGTCTCCTTTCTTTTGGTTTAGTGTTAACTAGAGAAAGTTGGTTAACTGGATAATTAAGCAGTTTATTTTTTTAAGATAGCATAGCTACATATGTAAGTGTACCTGATTGCTTAGAAAGTAGAAAATTAATGAATCCTATCAAATGTTTGAACTGTAAAATAATGTCTGTTTTGACAGTTGCAGTATTTAACAATTGAATTACATTGGACCTTACATATTTCTGATTATTCTATATAGTCCCTTTCAAAATATTTGCCTAAGTTGTTATTATTAACCATGCCCCTAGTTTTTCCTAGAGTGTTTTTCCTAATCTAACATATTTTTCTGTTCTAACAAACTAGACGTTGAGGGGGAGTATGAGGATAACATCTGACAAGTAGTCAGACTTCCACAATTGCTAGAACTGCCAAGTCACCTTCCATCTGAATAAGTAATTTACTTCTTTATGTCTGTGTGCTGAAGCAAAATTGGGTATAACATAATCCAAATTTACTATTAAAAGCAGATTGTACTGTTAGTACTTACATTTTTAGAATCCTGCTACTGGCATACTTAGCTCAGATCCTCTAACTTAACTGAGTTGTTGGCATTGCTTTCAGTATTAGTTATATGCCTGTAGGACAGTTAGATTTCAACATACCTCTTGAGCCTACAGGTCTTACAGCTTCTCTTTTCTTGCATGCAAGAAGAATCCTTTCTGGGTTCAGACATATAAATGTCATTCACTGCATTGTAGAAATAACTACTTAGGATAGTTTTTGTAAAAGTCATAGTGCAGCGTGATACTGTACATCAGTACATAAGTATGCGCAGTGATCTTAGAAGTTCTGCAATGAATTCACAGCACCTCACTGAATTGGACCTAGTGATCATGCAATTATGTAATTTATTGTCATTAAAGTCATTACAAACGACTTTCAATCAGGTCTGCCCGCCAATCCAGCTAATTACATGGTCTCATGGTCACTAAAGCTGATTCAAGGGAAAAAAAAAGGAACAGAGAAGTAACGGAAAACCGAAAAGAACAGAAACTTTATCAGAAGCTCATAGTTAGGTCAAATTAAGAGTATTTTGAAACTCCTCCTTTTTTCCCCAATTTTTAAATTAAGATAGTCATACATATCTAAGAGAGGTGTTTTGTGAAATACTTTAAGGTCTCTGAAATCATGATATGATCCTAAAGTACTAATTACTGCTTCAAACATAGATGTTTCCCTGCCCAATACCTCCTTCACCTTTATTGTGGAGGTATTGTGAGTTGTAATTAACACTTTACATTATTTTAAGTACTTTATAGAGTCTATAATGATTAATTCTAATGTTTAATACTGGCTTCAAACTGATGCAAGTGTTCTCAAACTACAAGATATGTTCTAACGTATTGCAACACATGATTTTCTCCTCACAGCAAACTGTTATCACAAATTTAAACAACACGGATTTTCATGGCAGTGGCTACACGAGGTAATTTACACAGATCATCTTATTACTGTTCTCCTTGCAGGGCGAAGCTAGTTGTAATTCCATCTGGTAGAAATATACTCTCAAGAGATTGTAGTGTTCTGCTGACTTCACAATTTAATAACATACTTAAAGCAGTTTAAAAGATGGGCTTCTCACATTCACTCTAGTTCTACTCTGAATTATTTCTAGTTGAACTACATATCTGTTTTGCGTGTTTTCTTTGTAGGGAGAAAAAACACCATACGGTTATCACATTCTCAGCATTATCACATTCTCAGCATTTTATCTTTGGAGATGAAGAATGTGGAGGTTTTAAAATAAATAAAACTGCTAACTAAGGCCTTGGTTGTTTGTCCTTGTACACCTCTGTGTGTTTGTGTAGAATAGGTGGGGTGGATCAGCTTCCAGGAAATACTGCAACATAAATGTGAAAGGAGCAGTCAGAAAGATGAGAAGCAAAGCCACAAAAAGCTGTGTGTTTATGGCACTGGCATAGCCAAACTCACCAAGCATGATCAGGGACCTTTTGTACGCCAAATTAAGCTGTCATATAGGAAAACCTGGTTGCTGCTTTGAAGGGCTTATTGTCTTAATTTAAACTCAAAATACAACTGACACAAAATATATCTATAACTCTTCTGTGGTGTATTGGCAGAAAATGAAAACCTCACTGATAGACGAATGAGACTCTGGAACGTTCTCCTCTAGAAATACTGGGTACAAAATACAGTAACTATTGTTAAGGCACAGTTTGACAATTGCGTGTTATAAATTACAAAATGTGCGTGCCTGCAATAGTTTGGGCCTCTATTCAGCAATCCAAGAAACACTGTACACTCCTATATTCCCATATAGAGTGCAATGGGTAAGGTAACGAAGAAAGGAAGGAAATGTTTGACCATGAAAGTTATGCAGTTACTTCAGTTATGTATGTACTTAACTTGATACTTTGGAATCGACTGAACATTCTTAAATCAGTTGCACTTATACCCTATTTTATTTTAAGTACTTAATCATCTTTGGTGTTTATTTATGTAGCATGTCCATTATTTATGGAGTATTCTCTGCATCAAATCTTCTATCACCTTCAGTAGTTGCGATAGTAGGACCTCAACTCTCCATGGTTGTTAGTGGCATATTTTATAGGTAAGTATTAATTTTGAATTTTTGTCTGCTTCCTTTGAAATCTTTCTCTCATTTTTTCACACCTAAAACTACCATGCCATACATGAAATTGTACTGGTTAAGGCAGGCAACTGTATCACTAGATGTGTAACTGCAGAGTACTTCAGCCTACTGGAAACAGTGTGTATTTTTTCCACAGCATTTCCAGATTTTGCTCACTGTGGAGTTCAGGTTGTGAATTATTGTTGTGTTCAGATTAATGACTATATAAAAAAAATTCTACATGCTTAGTGGAGTGAAAAAATTACCTTTTTTTTCACATATGACCTGAACTATTTTCCACTGTCACTTAAGAGAGAGTAGCTGATTTTAAAGAAGCTAAGTGAGATTTCTGTTTGTTGAAGAGCATTGTCCACTTTAAGTCTATATTCAATAAACTGATCTGTTCTATTCTAGCCTATACATTGCAGTTTTTATCCAACCTGCTACATGGGCTTTCTACACTGCTTCTGTTTTTATTGGCATTGCAGCTGCTGGTAAGCATTGTTCTGACCCTGCTTACTATTCTTTGCCACATTTAAATACACTTCTAAAATATTTTTATTTCCTGAGTAATATATTCTGTATATTTCAGTACTCTGGACGGCACAGGGAAATTGCTTGACTGTAAATTCTGATGAAAATACCATTGGAAGGAACAGTGGAGTATTTTGGGCACTCTTACAGTCCAGGTAGACTTTATTTGTTAATCTTTTTTTGGTTGTGTACACATTCTACTTTTTACATTTTTTTACATTTTTAGACTGAATCTAAAAATACTCCACTAGTACCTTGCAGTCAGTGAAGTGGGAGGGAAGGCTGGAAGCAACATTTCTATTGCTATTGTGCATTATAGAACAATGAATGAAAGTTACATATTGCAAGCCTCTGCTCTTGACACTCTAAAAAGATATTTCTGTTGGGGGAGCATTTGACATATGCAACAGAAATCTTGTTGATTGTAGAGGGCTGTGCTAATTTGTGTCAGGATCCTGAGTGCACTAATAAGCCCTAATGGTCCTGAACAACCTCAGCTGGGACCTCCACCACACCCTTCCCATCTGCCCATGGGCCCAGGAGCCCCATTTGAACTCAGCCCTGGGCCTTCAGTTCCTCTGGAGCTGCATTGGAGGACTACTGGTCTCCTGCTCAACTACAGCTATGCCTGTGCGCAGCTATGGATCCTGGTGGTCTAGATCCAGTCCACAGACTGACCTCCTATCTTGGCTTTGTTCTGCCTTGTCACTGTGGACCTGCGTGACAATCACTGGACTTGACTCTGGCCTGTGGACTGACTTCCCAGCTTGACCTCAGACCTGCCTCATCAAGACAAAACTGTCTGATGGTCTGGACTCTTGGTTGACCCTGCTTACAATCTTTGGGTCTGTCCTGCTTGCCTTGCTCGAGTAGTGCAAGGTTGGGCTCTAGCTGACAAGGCACCTTCTCTGCTGGATGTGTTATCCCCCTTGACTCTTAGCCCTCCTTCCCTGAGGGAGCAGCCGGACCTTGCTGCTCACTGACAAGTTGAAGTGAAGATACTAAAGTTGGACCTGGCAGTCAGAAGTCAGAAAAGAGATCCTGTTGTTGATGAGTTCTCTGATATTAAGCTTCGAGTGCTGCATCAACTAAAAAAGTCAACAAAAGTTTTGGCATCAAGAAGGGTAGTGAGAACAAGGTAGTGGGCGCTGTGTTGCTGCCATTGAGTATTTTGTGCAGATATGGTTTATGCTTTTCGGGAGAGTGTAATGTAATTAGCGTATAGGGAAAAATCACAAAAATGCGCAAGAAGATAGAGCTGCTGACTTGAAGAGAGACTAAAAAGGCTGGTACTCTTTCCTTTGGAGAAAAAGCATCTGAGGATGATTATACTGATGAATTACTAAAACTTGAAGGCAGCAGGTGAGCTGAATGTAGAACTGTTGGTCAGCAAATGCTGCTGTACTAGAACTCAGGTCACTTGGTGAAACTAGAAGAGGATTGGTTTGAAACAGATAAAGTGCTTCTTTACATGATGGGCGATTAAACTTTTGGAGCTTGCTGCCACAGGAGGGTGTAGAGTTGGATGGTGTCAGCGAGATCAAAAAAGGGTCAAACAAATTCATTGGCAACAGATCCACAGATGGTTCCTGAAGACAGACACCTTTTATGACCCCTAAGGCAGCAACTCTGGATTTTGGGAGATAATGAGAGGAATGAATCACAGAAAGTGCTTAGGCTGGTGAGCCTGCACTAGATGGCATTGCTAATGCTGTTGTGGGGACAGAATACTGGATTAGTAGAACATCTGTCTGAACCAGTGGCATACTTCTTGTGTTCCTTACGTTTCAGGTTCCAGAATTAACATATTGGTATTTTATTAGCGTAGCAATTTCCACAAACCCAACTAATTGTGTGTTTTACAGTGCGTAAAATGCATGGCTTTGTATGAGGAGATTTGACTCTAGGCTGTTTTGAATCACTACTCATCCAGAATTACTATATTTCGGGAAACTGTGGGTAGGAACACAGCATTTCCCTTGAGTTGTTAACGACCAATTTCGCATTCCTGGGGCAATACTTCAGAAAAGACACATGACTCTTCTAAGAAAGTATTACAAAATCATCTCCATAAATACGTCAGCTTTCTAACCTATATCCTTCCAAAATTAGAGAGAGAGACAACTTAGATGCAGATTTCCTCATCTTTGCTACCACCTTGTGTCTTGATTGCTGAAAATGAATAGCCAGCAGTATGGGGAAGAATCCTCTACTGTGTGTAAAATTTTACATAGAGTAAGCAGTTTGCATAGAGTATGACTAGTGTCTTTATTTCTTTCAAAATTGCACAGTATATTTTTTTGCATAGAATAGTATTACTGTGATGCAACAACTTTAATCTTACCTCAAAAAGTGCTGTTCACCTTTGTTGTCCTTTTTGTTTACAGCCTGTTTTTTGGAAACCTCTATATATACTTTGCTTGGCAAGGAAAAACTCACATATCAGGTGGGTATTGCTTGTTTATATGGGAGGCCATCCTTTAAAATATGGTAGCATGAATAAACAGGTGAAATAATGAACTGGAAAGTGGCAAGAAACTTATACGATAGCAGACAATTTTTTTGCAATTTATTGTTAGATAGACTGTACTTTTGGAGTATGTTTTTGATTCAGTGTTCCATGGTACTCATGGCCCCTGTATTATGTATGTTGTTTTCCTGCATGCAATGCAAATTTTTTTCCAATTTATTGTTAGATAGACTACTTTTGGAGTATGTTTTTGATTCAGTGTTCCATGGTACTCATGGCCCCTGTATTATGTATGTTGTTTTCCTGCATGCAATGCACTTTAAGTACCTTCTTTTAGGATACTGTCTATGAAATTCTTCAGAACGCTAGTTTAGAGTAAGGTTTTCCACAATAGCTACTCTGGGATTTTCCCTGTGCAGACACACTTATGCCAAAATATACATATTTTGGGGGAAAGCTATTCTGGAATGGCTATATGTTTAATATGCACACTATCCTGTTCCGAAGTAAGTTCCTGGTATAGGCTGTCCTTCTAAATCAGGTTGGAGACTGAGTAACCTATGAAATAAAGGAAAAGAAAGTAACACCATCCCAGTTCACTTCATGGCTGCACTGATCATTGTGCTGGCACAAAGCAGTAGCAAGACAGAGGTTGAGATGTGCAGCTGGACTGAGAGCGGGCGGCTGCTGCTTAAACTGGCAGCATTGCTGGAAGAGTGTGTAAAGAACTCAGTCTTCCCTATTTGGCATAGTTTATGAAGACTAACTTCCTAATGGGATTGTAATTAATACTACAGTTTTTTTTCATTTGACATAGTGCTAGACTGGTAAAGAGCAGGAGAGAGAACAGTAAACTTAATATTCTTAAGAAGCTGGATAGTGGTTGAGACTCATTGGTTTTGAAGTGGAGATTTCTACTTAAGTAAGCAAGGTGAGGTGGGGGGGTATCAGCTAAGAAAAGGGCAATGGTGAAAATAGAGCAAAATGTAAGACTTTAATTATAAAACCTGAGTATTGCTGGAAAACCAGCATTTTGTAAACAAAGAGGGTCGATTGTCCTGTTCTATAATGACTGTGAGAGTTTTTCTTTATTATAGTGTTAAAGTAAAATATCTACTAGAATGGTCAATTCTTTTAACATTCAAAAGATGAGGGTACTTCTGCTGTAGTCAATCGGGATTAAGATGTTGATTTTTAAATTATAATTATCAGGCTTCAGAAATACTGCCCTGTTGAGATGAATAGTCCACTTCATGTCTCTGTTAGATCCATCTTTTCAGGTTCCCCACAGACATGGGCTTGGTAGCGCAGCACAGGTTAATTTTTAAAGGTCAGCTCCCACATTCCTTCATCTTTAACGCAAAGGCTTAAATGTTATTGAAAGTATTGGAGACTCTTTGGATCTGGTGGCCCTGAAACTCTGTGCATTCTAAATTTCATTGCTCTTTCTAACCACAGAATAGAGCAACTAACTGTGAGGGAATTCTGCTGTTACATTTCCCCCCATCTTTAAATGTCTTGAGACTCCTCTTTATTAAAAAATGTTGGTATCAGAAGATCTGACAGTGTTTAAAAATCAATTCCTCCTTCCTTTTGCTACCTAAATGACAATTTTACAGGCATTGCAAGGTGAAGCACATATTCTCTTTTTGATTTGTAATTGTACATGTTATTTTTAATTGATACAGAACAATTTTATGTTTACCTTTAAGCTAAAGGGGAAGTAAATACCAACGTAGGCAATATCTTCAGAATCATACACTAGTTCAATCACAATTATTAGCTGTTTCTCGGCTTTTTTTTTTCTGCTTAATGTTTGTAAATGGGAATGACTTCTGTCTTACAGACTTTCCTCTGCGAAACAACTTGGTTAGTGCAGCAGAGCTCATGCATAGGGCAGCAACGACCTTCCTCCAGCTGCACGTTGTATGCTGTGTCAGTTAGGTTTCAGTGGTTTTAAGGCCTTTGTAGTTTACAAGCCTACTAGTTTATGACGTTACAGTGCTAATATTTCTGATGCTGGCAAAGAGCTTTTTTTAGAAATCTGAAGGGTTTTGGGGTACTTCGCTATATCCGCTCTGAATTATATAAGTCTTGAAAGATGTACTTTCTTCTGCCAATAATTTATGCACTTCCTTTGTTAATTGGCTCCTCCTTGGTCATAGCCTTTGCATGGCAGAAAATGTGAGTGACACTCTTTAATATGCTGATACTTTATTAGCATCATAAAACTGAGACAGGAATTTGCCAGCAGCTGAGTACCTTTTGCTCTGTGTGGAAAGTAAGTTAGAAAATTAGTATGCATTTTAAACACTGTTACGTAGTAGTCTGTATTAGGTCTTTGAAGGTAATTGAATTGGTTTGAATTGCTTTTGCACATCTAGTTATGACTCTTCTTTGTTTTTCCACAGAGAGTGATCGCAGAACTGTCTTCATTGCTCTGACTGTTATCAGTCTTGTGGGCACAGTTCTGTTCTTTCTGATTAGGAAACAAGAGGACACAAAAGCTCCAGGGGAGGAAGATTCTGCTAATGAAACCCTGGGGGACAGCTCGTAAGTGCTTCTGGCAATAACATGTTGTCACATATACTCGTTTGTGCTCCTACTCCTCAATGGAACATCATGCATTCACTTCCCCTCTACACTGGAAACGTGAATGTTATAAACAACTTGTAGAATTTACAGATTTAATAAAAAAGTGTCTATACTTTAACAAGTGAGAATTAATGTTCTTTATATGACATATTTTCAAGGGTGGAATGCAGTAATGCACGTTAAGTTTTTACATTAATAACTAAGTGCCTTTGGAAAGATACCCTTTACCTCTTTTCTTCACTGATTATTATTAAACACGTATCTGCCTTTCATAGTCCATCTTGCCCTCATTAGCCCAGTTTAAAGGCTGGAATAAGCAGAAATTACTCCCTTTTTATAGGTTCTCTTTTACATACTGAAACATGTTTTTCATATCTTCTCTAAATATATATATGCCACCCTGATAAATACATTAGAAATGCATAGGTACATAGATAGATTCAGTACAGTTTTGCCTGAGGCATCAGTTTAAATATTTTTGCTTTGTTTAAAGAACAATGAAAATGTTAGAAAAAGATCACTAAGTATGCAAGTGAAAAAATGTTCAAAGCTAAAAATGCTCAGAAGAACCTGTTAAGCAGGTTCATTTTTGAACGGCATTCACTAGCGTAGAAAGCAAATTTTGTAGCTAGTAGTTTAGATTCTCAGAAACTTAATAAAATATTAGCATATTCCAGTATATAGTGCTGGGCTAGAAAACGTACAGAAAATTTGAAAAATTAAGCTGTTTTCCAGCATAGCGATCGTGTGGTTATTCTTGTTCCATTTTGACTAAGTCATTTATTTATCCAGGTCTGCACAAAACAAAATGACGAGAGCAGTGGCTGCCTTCAGTAAGTACTGTTTCACATCAGAGTTGCTTCAAAAAATACTGACGTATCCTTTCCAGCTCTCCATGATTCTGCTGATAATGTGATCATGTACAAATCACTTAGAACAAAAATTTGTGAACAAATAAGGTTTTAAGAATGCATTTCAGTTATTCCACTTTGAATATAGACCTTCAGGAATGGCCTGCTTGGAAAAATGACTGCCAGGTGGCAATGGTTTTCAGACCAGAGATGACAGGACTGATGAGTTTTGAGCCTGATAGGAATTCAGTTGTCTGTGTGAGCATTTGCGATTTTGAGCCTAGCCAAAATGGGCTTGCAACTGGAAAAGCTTGGGAACCACTGAACTAACCTGTGGGCGAATTACCATTGATGTGTGATTGGTGTGAGCTGGCTGTCCACACTTCAGAAATGCTCCTTCAATGCTCCTTCAACGTGGCAGCACCATACAAACAAAGCTTGACTGCAAGCAAAGAAAGTGAAGTAGACTTCACTTTAATTACATACTAGTATAGTCCAGAAGAAACTTTACAACAGCTTCTTTATACAGATGAGTTAAAAAAGAACAGGTCACCACTTGGGAAAGCTAGTGCATGAAAGTTAAAAAAAAAAAAATTCATTAACATAACAAGATAAAGAAGTTACATGTTGTTTTATTTTGTCACCAAATGATACCAGTTAAAAACAACAATTTGAACTGGAGCATCTGCAGTTTCCATTGAAATTTGATGTGGTCTGCCTGTGACTGTTAAGTTTGTTTTGAGAATGTGGGGATCTTCACTGAGAATTTATTTATCCTTTTAGGAGACAATCACCATGAACTGAGAGAAAGTACAAAAATATGATGAGCAGAAAACTGTCTGCTAATTGAAAACTCTGTATCCGCTCTTTAATATGTCCCCCCTTGCATTTCTTACAAAAAAGGATTTCAGATAACAGCACTTCTTTCAAAGGGCTACTCAGGGTTGGTTTGTTCAGCACTCTGTTTACTGTAATAGTCACAGTTTGCATAATTTTAACCTATTTTGGAAAGAGCAAAAGAAAGTGTAGATTGTCTTAATAGTGTTACCAGTTATATTAATTTCCATTATTATGTCTTTACAGAGAAATCTATAAAGCTGAGCTTCACCAAAGAGATTCTGCTTCTCAGTGTTACAACAGCCTACACAGGTATGAAGCAAGCAGAGTATATAATCATGTAGCAGTGACATGGCATTGTTTGGAATTTTAACCCCAGAGCAGGATTGCAATTCCATATCTCTGCAAATGTTACTTGAATATTTCAATTAACTTTGAATGAGTTATTTATGACATTTCAGTGTTCTGGAAAGTGTTTCTGTATGGGAGGAGGCATGTGCTTAAATCTGCAAATACTGACAGATGTAGTAATGCTTGGTTCAGTACAGTGCTGGGTCATCCAAATTGAGGGTTAGGCAAAATTTACATAGCTGTTTTTTATGTGGTTTGGCATTACACTATCAATAGGTTGTAGATTGTTTAATGCAATTGCATTGCATTTGAATTAAAATTATTTTTGTAGAATACATTTTCAGTGTCCCCTCCGTTGAGGCGTGGGAGATTACCAACAGTCTTCATTTTAGTCTTGGTTCTATTGGGGAAAAAGTTTAGCTATTTTCAACTATTGTTGTCACTAGTATTTGCTGTGGGAAGAGCTCTCTCTCTTTTTAGCAACTTTAGTTAAACCTGGTCTGCCATTGTTAGACCAAGTGATGAGTTGTAAAATAAAAATACATTTATTTTTGCCATATACAAAAGCGATTCTTCCACAAAAATACTATAAGATGTTCAAAATGTTGCTGGGATCCTTTAGCGGATTTTTGGGATGTTTTTTGCTCCTTATTTGACTTCAGTTGTAGTTCTGTTCATGATCAAATTAAGTTTTAGGAAGAATAGATGCATTTTCAGAACCTCAGCTCTGAGTCGCTATTATGAAAAACTGTTGTTAGCTCTTGTAGGTGACACGAAAGACTTAGATGTGAACAAACTATAAACAGTGCCATAACATCTGCTGAAATTTGCAGTCAGCTTCTGGTAGAGAAATAGCAATAGTAGCTATGAAGTCAGCTTGCACCAGCCACTAATCTGAGTTATAAGTTACTTCACAGCATCTCCAGTGTTGTGTTAACACAAATTAATTAACTTGAATTCCTCTTAGATGTTTAGTGCAATGGGAATGTGAAGCAAGATAACAAGTGAAGGGAGTCAGTCAGGTTTTGCCTGATTAATCTGCAGTTTGGTCTTACGGGAGCAGAAAAAAAGTAAGTCCAGCTTGGAAAAAAATAGCTGCTGCCATCTGGTGGGTGTCGCCAATATTGCCACTTTATGTAGGAAAATACAAAATCCTGTAAGGCCAACAAAAGCTTTTATTTCCAAAATTAATTATTGGATTGTTAAGGCTACTCAAAGTTCATCCCTTTTTGAGGGGTACGTGCAGTTCATATACCATGTTAGGTAGCCTGCTACTTGTAGACCAGGATATGGAGTACCATATTTTTGCAATAGCAAAAGACAAAGGAGGTGAATTGGAAACAGTTTATTTTTGAACCGTTTTTCTTTGTTTAAGCATAACACTTTGCATTGTTTTAAATATACTTTTTATTAAGAAACGGATATTTTTACACTGGTTGCTTATAGCCATGCTAGTTGGACTCAGCTATGTTACCTTTCCTCACAGTACGGCAATAGAAAGAAAGAAGCATTTTAAGAAAATAGCAGTTGTTCTTTTTCAGTTTTAGTTCATTATGTATGTATAGAAAAGTAGCAGTCCGTTTTAAGAATCATAGCTCCTTATTGGTATTTGGGGATATAGGGACTTCCTTAGGAATGCCATAACTTTTGGGGGGGAATCTTACAGTGAAATTGTGCTTTTTTTCTTCAGTTACTTCAAGTGTAAATAATCTGTAATTAAGTTGTGATTGTAGTAGACTTACTAACTCGCTTTGTAAATATTGAATTAGTTAATGATTAAGTGTTACTAAAGTTTGTAAATGATTAGTTGATAATTAAGTGTTGCTAAATTGTGAATGAAACCTAGACTGCTGCCAAACACATATAGTCCCTGAAATATAAACCCTTAGATGATTTTCCTTTATTTGTTTCACATGGCGCTTTTCATTTGGATGAAATTCCAAAGTTCTTGAAAAGTATAAACTGTATATAGGGATTGTGTCAACAGAAGCAGTACTGAACCTAAGCGCATGTGACGCTAACTAGTGACACTGCTTTTTCTAACATAGTTTTTGTAAACTGGCATAGGAGTATATCATAATTTAAATAGTTTAAAATTCCCTGTTTGCTTCTATTATGTATACCTCATTTAAATATATGTGAAAGATACTTTAGGGAAAAACAGCCTTTAGACATAATGAATTTTTTCATAACTTTCATAATAGTTCATCTATCAATTTTGTTTGGTTTACTTCAAAGGTTTGGAATTAACATTCTTTTCTGGAGTATATGGAACATGTATTGGTGCTGTGAATAGGTTTGGCAGTGAAGAAAAAAGCCTTATTGGTCTCTCTGGTATTTTTATTGGTGTTGGAGAAATTTTAGGTGAGTCTAAATTTACTACCTTATAGACAAAAAAGGGTTAAGATGTAGTTACTCAAAACGTTTTTTGTATTTAACTGAATAGTGTCTTTCAAGCTTCCAGCAATGATTATGTAAACAAAAAATGAAATGTTAGAAATAAAACTGTCAACATGGTTCCTTATTGCACTGTGAATTATACTTTACACTATGTAAAGTGAATATGGATTAGGATGTGAAATACTGATGACCGAGTCCTAAGATTTTGCATTCTTTTTGGGTTAGTGCAAAGAAATACCGAAGTCTTAGAATGAGAGAAGCACTAGGCTACAATGTCGTTACGGAATTTTCAGCATTTTGATATTCTGTTTTTAAATAGTATTCTGTTTACATTTTTATTAAGTGATGTGGTAACTATTTTAAATTTTATTAAAAAATTATTACACTAAAGATTTTTTCTTTAAAAAAGTTAGCTTGTGTTAAATGAGATCTGATATTTGAATGAAATTGAATACAGGTAATGTAAATGTAAGAGTCTTTTTTTGCTTAAGTACTGCAGTGTTTTAAAAAAAAAAAAAAAAAAAAAAAAAAAAACAAAAAACAAAAAACCCAAAACAACGGACCACCAAACCAGTCTTTTCACTAGCAACTTGGATCCATAGAGAGATGCATGTTTTTGCAATTAAAAGAGCTAAGCACAAGGCCATCCATTTTCACTTAGTAGTGTTGCAATACTGGAAGAAACAGTGGCTGCTGGGAGAATACTTGCAAAAAGGTTAAGCGTCTTCATCGGCAATCATCGGATAAATCTCCTGCCCACATTTCCCAGACATCTGTAGCAACCCAAAGGTTATGTCATCTGACAAATGGGGCTGGCAGATCTGGCAAACTCCTTGGGACTGTTTTCGTGTCTATCAATCTTTCAGTTATCCAATATGGTGAAGTTTATAATCTAAGTTTTCAGCTTTTTTTTTTTCAGTATTTTAAGTTGGTTCTGTTCTTTATATCTTCAGTTCTGATTTAATTATCCAATCTTTTCGACTTGTACAGGTGGAGGAATCTTCGGTTTACTGAGCAAGAATAATCGCTTTGGCAGGAACCCTGTTGTGTTGCTAGGCATCGTTGTCCATTTCATAGCCTTTTATTTAATTTTTTTCAACATGCCAAATGATGCCCCTATTGCTCCTATGGAAGGAACAGATGATGTTGCTTACATGATGCCAAGGTACGTAAACTTTTTCCTTCGGCTGGTATAACTCACGATGTTTATAAAACAGCTTGTTCGTCTAATAGAAAGCTCTTTGAAGCTGCTTTTCTGTGTAGTGACTAACTCCATAGAAAAGGCTTTCAGGAATTCTGTTTTTATTAAAGGTAGATATTCTACCAGTGTGCACCCAATTTAGGAATTTAGATGGTATAAGAATAAAAAGCATGAGGATATTTGGTAGCAATTCTGTCATTGAGAACTGACATTTCTGACATCTAGTACAATAGTGAGACCAGCAATTATTGTACTGAACTTGAGGAATTCAGTTTATTTTAAAACAGTGTTGGGCTCAGTTTTACTACAGCAGGGAGCACCACCCTTGCACTGGTTTCCAAAGTCTTTGAATGCTTGTTGTCAAAGTCCACTTGGTCTAACTGGAGCCGTGCTATGCCTGTCTCTTGTTATACTGCTATACTGTGCCATACTGCTCCGTGTTAGGGCAAGAATATAGGGAGCTTTCTTATCTCATTGCAACTTTCTTTCGGGGTGTATTTTTGTCAATTTGTGTGAAAATACAGTGTTGTCACTTTGTGCAGACACAGCTGCTAACTTGCAATTATAAGCATTTGTGCCTGTGCAGGTGACTCTTCTTTAACTGGAGTATTTTTCTGCAAAATGAATTTCTCTAATATTCCTGCAGTTTTTATGAACTCACCAGGTGTGTCTGAGCTTTTAATCACTGCCTTCTGGGTTTTGTGGCTCCAAGCACCAAAATGAATTGTTCTAGCGGTTCTAATTCAGTGCAGAACTGACTGCAGGTAACAGTAACACAAGTCTTAGCATTCAAGAAATTAAAATCTGATTAAACGATTCTTTTTGCCAAGCCAAGCATTCCCAGTTCTTTTCCAGTGAAATTTAAAGTTTGATAACTTTCTTCCATTCTCGCTTTCCAAATAAGTCTGCCAAAAATAGTTTATAGATGTGTAAGCTGTTTGAATTAATAGCTTTTAAATTTGATTCACTTTCTCCTTCAGCAAAGAGGTGGCCATATTCTGCAGCTTTCTGTTGGGCCTGGGGGACAGCTGCTTTAACACCCAGCTCCTCAGCATTTTGGGATTCCTCTATTCAGAAGACAGTGCTCCTGCCTTTGCCATCTTTAAGTTTGTTCAGGTATTACATGACATTTGAAAGTATGAGTTTTGGAATGTTACTGAAATACTGGGCTGGGTTTTTTAATAAGCTGAGAAAAATTATGTTGTTTCTGCAAAGGATTTCAGCCTGCTTTTTTACATTTCACAGGAGAGAAAGAAGTTCTTAGGCAGGAGTATCTTGATTGTTTAGCTTGGTGTGATTATATAATCGAACTGCTATTACTTACAAGTTTTGAGGAAAGTTAGAAGTATTGGGAATTGTAGTTTTAAGTCAAGTACAGTTAAGTACAGTTAACCAGACTTGGATTTTATTTAAATAATCATTTATTGAATTTGTTTACTCAAAGAAGTCTTTGACAGAGGGGTGTGAGTTAAAAGGAAACAAATTGTGTAAATAGTATTTGAAGAGTTTGTGGATGTTGTACCATATCACTGGGAGTTATCAGGTGGGTATGCAGACAAAAGAATTAAGTAATAGTTATCTGTCCTTAAGTTGTCAGAATGGCAAAATAAATGCATCTATGCTATCTGGAGACTCAGTGAAAAGTTTTCTTACAATATGAATACAACTGCTGCTTTTTGGATAGATCACTTCATTCACAGGCATTAATCTTGTTTGGTACTGAACCTTCCAGGTCAAGATCTGTGTTGATAGAGGTATTGGTAGAAAAATGGTGGTGCAGAGCATTGAAACTGTTCATGCGTGGTCACACCAACAGCAAGCTAGTGCTGGGAGCAGAGGTCAGGGTGTGTCTAGTTTAAAAGGTGACAGGTGCTTGCTTCAAAAAGATTATTTTTTTTCCTTGTGCACCGTTCCATTTTTATGTCATTCTCAGTGATATGTAAGACTTTGAGATAGACACGGAATATAAAGATTCTTTATACGAGCTCTAATGCAAATTACACCTTCAAAAAGGATAGATTGCAGGTAAGCAACACCGCTTGTCAAAGCCTCTACCTATTTTGATATAGAATAGTTTCTGATGCTGTAAAACTGGAAATAGTTTTCTGGATTTTGTCGTAAAGCCTTGGCAGTGTCGTTTCTAGACAAACTGTTTTCAAGTACCAGAGAACTGCACTTGCGATGCTACAAATACTTTTGAGTTTTGTGTTCACTTTCTGCAGTGAACACTATTTAAATAACAAGTAAAAACTATATCTGTTGTATATATCAAGACATATGTTGGGGTATAATGAAGTTTTAAGATCATGTATCTTCTACAGAAGCATACTACTGAGAGTTGCATATTAAACTGTGTGTATGTTAGTTTGATAATCCTTGTATGGTAATACTAGCCTGGATATCTCTACTGATAATCTTTTTACATTGTGTGGTGTGTGTTGTTTTTTTTTTTTTCTCCTCTCAGTCCATCTGCGCTGCAGTTGCATATTTCTACAGCAACTACTTCCTTCTGCAATGGCAACTGCTGATCATGGTGGTTGTGGGCTTCTTTGGAACAATTACCTTCTTTACAGTGGAGTGGGAAGCAGCAGCAGCTCTTGTTGCCCGTGGCTCAGACTACAGCAGCATTTGATCTAGATACCATGCCTAGTCCAATGTAAAGAAGAACACAGGCACATTTATTGTGAAGCGATGCGAGAAGATGAAAAGATCAAGTTGTGCAGAGGTTAAGATGGAGGAAGCTACTACTTAATCACCATCAGTCAGTGAAACATAGGAGAAAAAAACTGCCAAATTTGAAAGGCTTTTTCTCTTGCTTTGATCAACTGAGCGTGGTATGCATGTTCATAAAATTCTGATATTAGAAATGGAAGGAAATGCAGAGATCTATGTATGGAACAATTCTGTTCTGAGATGTACCTTTCAGAATGTGATTGCCTAATTTCACTCTACCATGCACTACAGAATTACAGTTTCGTTTTTTCCCCTTAAATTATTTTTCCCATATTCTAGTTCTGCAGACACTTGAATTCTTGTATTGAACGGGTGATATTTTTATAAGATACATTATATCGCAGAGTGTGTCTGCATAACCGAGAAATCAATTTGTCATTGACTTTTTCAACAATTAGGTATGTAGAAGTGTTTCTGTGGGAAATGTTGCCTTCTTATTCTGTATCACCCTGTTCCTTGTTTCCCAACCATTTGTTTATTAATCTGTTTCATGCTTAAATTTATCAGATGCATGGAGTTTTTTTTGAAGAAAGTGAATCAGGTTGTAGTGTGACACAAAAGACTTTACAAGAATTTGAATAAGTTACCCTTAGCCATCTTAAGGGTGTGATCCTGAGATCTGTGAAGTATTGATAATTGAACAGAGTCTCTTGGTTCAGCATCTCAGAATTGAACTGTGTTGGCATAGCTGCTGGAACTTTCTCAGGGTAATGCTATATGAAGGACTGTAAGACATGGCTTCCCTCCCAGACTCCCAAATAGTTCTTTTGAGTTCAATTAAATTTTCATCATAATCTGTGATGGGAGCATTGTCTAAGATACAACTTTTTAAAGTACAAATAGACTCAGAATGTGAACTGTAAGAATAATCTTGCAGTGTTTATTCTACTGCATAGTCTAAAATTACCTGAAATGCTTGGCGTAAGTTGTTTCATTCAGTATATTTTGGGAGGACTGTACTGTAATCTTATTCTGCCAAATGTGAAAACAAGGATACTAGCATAGTAACTAAATTTTAATCCAAAACTGTTATAGATGATATAATACAGGCAGTAAATGCAACTCGCCTTGGTTTTAGCTGTCTACATAGCTCTGTACTACTTGCGGTTATGTTTCTGTTTGGCGGGCAAACGATGCAACCGAGAACATTATGGAACACTGAGGTGTTTTTAGACACTCCATGTAGCTATTTTTAGAAAAGTACCGTTTGCCAACCTTTCTTTATGCACAGTCAGAATGTTAATGTATTAACTTTTATTTTACTTGTCTTTAAAGATGACTCAGTATGTGTCAGTAGCTCCTGCCTGTCATAACTACGTAGGTGTACCCAAGGTTAAACTTGGTGAGGGAGTATGGTATCTCCTGTGACATTCGCCGTCACTTTTGCTCTCACAGGGCACGTAACACACAACTCCCATGAAGCACAACCCTCTTCCATGCACAGTAAAACTGCAGAGAGGGATTATTTTACAGGCATATAGAAAGGGATTTTTAAATTCACTGCAGGCATTTGCTGTGACATCAGTAAGGTGTTAATGGGAGGATGGGAGGGCACCTGAACATTGGCAAGCAAAGAAATCTGTGAGGACAGCCAGGAAAGAAAGCCTTGTCCATTCCCAGGAGATTTAATGAATGATGCAAAAGAAAATGAGACAGAACACACATCTGAGCGAGGGGTTACCAAAGCCATTCCAATTTGTCAGACAAACTAAAAAAGCATTCAGTATTCAATCAATATATATGATTAATGTGACTAGCAGCACTCTAATGCCTCTCTCTTATCCACTCCTGTTATCCTGTAATTTGAAGCATAATATTTTTATATACGGAGCACTGTAAAAGGTAGAGATGATCGGATGCTGCCAGTGATTAGCATTCTCTTGTTGCTACACATTTGTGTTTTCTCCCAAGTATGAAAAGGGATAAAGAGCTTTTTTTAAGGTAGGGAATTACTGACTTTTGTCTCCAAACTCTTCCTGGGACATGTTTTCCCCTGCATAACAATGAGAGAAGAAAGACTTGGAAGTTCACGAGGAACAATTTTGTCTTACAGTACATGGGGGGGGGGGAATTATTCTTGGGTCTTGTGGTGATGAGTAACTTATAAATGCTTTTAAAATAATGCCATTTAATTGTAGCTAGGTTACAGCGCTCATGAGGTTGCTTTTTAAATTGATTCCTTTTAATGATGAACTTCTGTGTTGTTCATCTGCCTTATAAGAATTATATCAACTATTTTATTAGAAATTAAAGAAAATTGCTAAGTTTATGTAGTTTCAAAAAGCATTTTGAGACTGACTTTCAGGGATACTAATGAACTAGGACTTGTGGATTTTCAGCACCTCTGAATCTGATGCTTTGCTTTTTTTTTTCTTGTTCTCTGTTCTGCTTGGTCTGACTCAATATCAGATAATGTTAGAAGGTTGTTCGGAACTATTTATTGGGTCATTAAAGTGAAGTATTATTGCTTTGTGACAAGTTTTACAAGAAATCATGAAATTCTCGAAACTGCATCATGGATAACTATTTTTTTTTTTTTACTATGAACTATATAAGTACCGCTTTTGACATTTGATCTTAAGAGCAAGTTCTCAGTTAATCAAACTGATGATGACACATGATGGCTTTTCACTTACTCGTATTTCTTCGATTTGTCAGGAGGTGAAAAATCCACCCAGCTGTACACAATTGTTAGTTCAGTC
Organism: Fulmarus glacialis; assembly: GCF_000690835.1. Taxonomy (NCBI): domain Eukaryota; kingdom Metazoa; phylum Chordata; class Aves; order Procellariiformes; family Procellariidae; genus Fulmarus; species Fulmarus glacialis. The sequence goes on from NW_009232364.1 coordinate 22,024, forward strand.
AAAATTTTTGGTATAGCAATATAAAGAATAGTAATGCTGACATCCATGTATGATTCCATCTCAGTCTTTTTATCAGCATTTATCAACCCTGAGACTGCACCCCATTCATTTCACCTCCTTGGCCTTTGAACAATTTCATGTTAATCTGAATTGGGAGCTTACTGTTAAATTAAGTGGGATTTGAAAAAAGGCTTTTGCTGTATTTGTGATATTGTGGGTTTGTTTACATTAGGGATTTTATCTTTATAAGTGAAATTACACATTAAGTTGCTTGGGTTTATTGAAAATAAGTCTTTCTTTCAGTTTTTTTTTCCTCCTCTTGTCCTTTTAGGTTGTTGTTATTAAGATTTAATATCTTGACATATCACATCCCCAAGTTTTTCAAAGAAATGCTAAAGAGAAGATGAAAACTGATGTTCTTGACACTTGAGTGCCAAAGAAGCTGCTACAAATTAGTCTTTAATGCATATCATATAAACGTATCTATATTTTTGGCTTGCCAGTTGGTTTTCATTTTGATATATGAATGTATGGAAAGAGAAAATTTCTGAAACTGTAGACCTTGTTCATAATTAAGTGATGTGCTTTTACTTTGTTGTGTTAATTTTGTTAGGTACAATCTATGCTAGCAAGTTGAGATAAGGAAGAGAAGAACTTATAAAATGTTCTTTATAAATAATTCTGACCTATAAATTTCTGCAGATACAGTTAAGCTCGTAAGGGATATAAAAAAAGTAAAAAAAGCCAATCAACCAAACAAAAAAACCGCAAACAAACAAACAAAAAAAACCCAAACCAAAACCAAACCTTTACTGAGGTCCCTATCTTAGCAGAAACCCTCCTGTGGTACAGTTATTAAAAACAAGAAGTCTCTTCTGCAGGTATAGTTCTTTCAATTTTTGTGACCGTTTTAAACTATACTGGGAAGAGAACTTCCTGGGGTAGTTTGCTGGTATAGCTTTATGGAAAAATAATTTAAGTGTAGAAAACCATAAATTCAGGACCGTGTGTCAGTTAACCAGACTGTTATGGAAATGGAAAGCTCCATTTGACTTTCTTTGAACTTCACAAGTTTACTTCAGCTGGGCAATGTGGTTCCCTGGACACCAACCTGACTAAGTGCCAGTCATTAATACTACAGAAGCTGCCTAGCATCTTGCCTCTGTTTGAAGAGTAGGCGTGTATGAAGAGAACCTCAGAGATTGTTTTCTAGGGCAATGATGAATTGTTTGCTGTCAGAATAAATAGGAACCACTATGTTCAACATCATGCCTGTAGACATAATACTCAACTTTGACTTGAATTGTGCAAATATGATAGTTAAGACAGGATCTTACAATCATGACCATAATTTTTCTAGTGAAATGTGTTTTCAAAGACTTTATCCACACCACTATTTTCCTTGGAAGTCTCGTAGCCCCACTTATGCTAATTCAATGGCAGCAGTAGTTAATACCATATTTTCCTTGTTCCCTGGTAGGTCTTCTAACATGCTGGCAGAAACACTAAAAAATGGGAGAATTTAAAGATGGAGATGAAGTTGAGAAGTTAGCTGCTTAACAAGGTACTTCCCATTCTGATATGACCACACTAGTTCAGAAGCAAGGTTGAGACTCTGTTTGTTGTAGTTTTTGCAGATAAATTCAGAATGATGCTTTGATAAGCTTAACTTCAGAGATTGTGTTAGTACCACAGAGAAGCACTAATGAGAGAGTGGAAAAAACATCCTTAAAGTGCAATAGAGAGCAAATCTCGAACTGAGAATAATTCTCAGCGGGCACATGAAGGGGGAGCTTTGTTCAGCTGAGTTTGGGCATTTAGCTGCTGCTGGCATTGACTCAATTTCTGTTTGTTTCATACTTCTCTGCTATCTTAGTTATTTCAGCTGTTGACATGTCCTCCAAGCGATCCTTTCTCTTTTGTTTACATTTTGACACTCTGCAGAAGTCTAATTTAAATGATTGAAACTTTTTTTACTTTAATAAAAGGTGTCTTTGGGTTAGAATTGGTGATAATTGAGAACAGACTCACACAATGGTTATCCTAATGAAAATGCTGATTTCGAGTGAGTGTACCCGACTCTTTACTATATTTCTTTTCATGGTCACAGCCATGCGAATAAAAGTGAATCACAGACAATGTTTTTGTTAATATGCTTGTTAAGTTGTCAGAATTGCTCTTTTCAGTTTTAAACAGCCATGCCAGGGGCTTTGGAAAAGGGAGACAGTCTTAACTGGTGGATCTCGGAAGTGCTTTGTCCGACCTGTAAGGGTCTGCTTAGGAAAATGAAAATGTTTTGTTTAGTGCTAAATAGCCCTTTTGAACCACTTAATTCTAGTCATGGCATAGACTAGTGAAATGTCTTAGGGAAATCAGGGTGGCTGCTTCAGCCCTAGCCCGTTTTCTTTCCCTGTCCTGTTTGAGAGGCCATCTTAAGAAAACTGACCCCATTGTTGGGAGGAGAATGTGTCTCCTGGTTGTTGTTGGTTTGTTTTTTTTTTCTTTCTGTGGGTTCTTCCAGTATCCTTTCCCATGACTTTGGATATTTTTCTCCTAACTCAAGTGTTGTATGAAAGACTCCACAAAATTCATCAGAATTGTGGGGTATTTGGGTCCTGTTTATCTAAAACTAAATGTAGATGTGGAGGGCTATTATCCAGTCGGAAACCGTGTGGCTAAAAGGCACGATTCAGTCCTGGCTTCACACTGCGATTAAAGGGCATGGAGGGAGCAGCAGGGAACAGCTTTGCTGGCTATCATTTGGCTGGGTTGTACACGAAAGAATGTGATTGCAGAGATGAAGATGCTGAGGGAAGGTAACAAGTGCCTCATGCAAGGAGGTCAGTACGGACAAATTTTGCCTGCTGCGTTTTTCCCTCGAGATTCAGTAATTTGCGGATTTGTCAAAATCCACTGTGGTTCCACTAGTGTGATCTTTGGATGGCCTTGGTATTCTGAATAGAAATTCAATAGCCGACTGTAAAAATCCTTTATATGAACAAATAGAAAAGAACCTCGCAGGTTAGCTTTCGCTGCGCACAGCCCTTTGAATCTTTGGATAAAAGGACATGTAGGAGATTGCACTTCAAAGTTAGATCATGAAGGGGGAAAAAAATAGAAGGTTTCTGCCTTAAATGAAAAAAAATCATTCATTCTGTCATATTAAAAGGAAATTGCTATTTGTTAAGGTCACTTAGTGAAATTCGCTTCAATTAAGCATCCTTACTAAATGCAATGGTGACTGCTTATTGTCAGAGCCACTCATCTTGTGGTAATGCCTGACCTGCAGTGTTTATGATTATTAATATTTTGTAAAAAAAACAATTACACAGATAATAACCTGTTTGAAAGAGCCTCACCACCATACATCATTACTTGTTTTGTGCTCGCAAAAGTCTAACTGTGGTACAGAGCATTTGTTTAACAGCTCCAGTGCTGACTGATTGTGCTAAGGAAGTAAAGTATTTCCTCTGTAGCAGGGGAAATGTAGGGGAGGATGCTCAGGGCTGCATGCTGTGCTCCTCTGCCGTGGGACTGCGTGTCTGGTGCTAAAAGCAGGGGGCAGTGGAAAGAATCGCAAGCTGCCACAGTGCCTCTGTCCTGTTCAAGCAGCGTGACTGACGGAGGAAAACGCAGGTGGAGGATAGCAGTGAGTGCTCAGCCTTTTCCCTTGCTGAAATTTCTCCAAATGCTCATCTGAAATTCTCAGACTAAACTTTAAACCACCTTTCTTCCCATTATACGTATTCCTATGAAATATCTGTGTAGGATATAAATGATCACTGTCATGTATTCCTATGCTCAGCTTGACACAGGGCAAAACCAACACGTTCATCAGCTGGCGCTTCCATTTAGGTGTTTTCTCTGTGTGTAGGTGACCCAGCCTTGCAGCAGATGAAGGTAGCTGCCCTTCCTCCCCGCAGGGCTGGGATTCCTCCTCTGCCTTCGGAGGCAGCAGGCTAATGGCGTGGGCGGGAGGCTGATGCTCTCCGCTGGCGTGTCGGGGCACACAGCGGGTAGACACTAGGCAGCGCTAAGCTCACCGGTACAACGGGCGCTTGTGCTGTAATTGAAAGTTTTGAAGAAAATACGGCATGAGTGAGACAGTCTGAAAAACGAGTGTTCCAGCATTCACATTCACATGCCATCCTTACCTCACTGCAGAGTGAAATAGAGCAGCAATTTCAGGCAGATCTCAATGACATTTATGAATAATTATAATAATTATACTTCATAAGCGCTTAATTCTGCAAATTCTCAGACATGTCGGTAAGACACGAAGTGCTGCCCTTTTGCAGTCAGAGGCAGAGGATGGTGCCCGGTGCCCCTGCGGGTGCTCATCAGAGTCAGTGTGGAGCGGCGCTTGCCTACGCTTCATGCTTTCATGCTAGTGCTGCTGTGGCTTGATACACACATAAAAAATGACTGTAGGGGAAGGAAAGGGCATTATGCACACTGGGTTTCCTTTCATGCAGAAAGCAATTGGATTTAAAAGTTTGCTAGCCGGTAAGAATATTTATAATGTTCTGCAGCAAACAAACAAACCACCAGTCCCAGGGATTGGGAGGGGAGAAAGACTTGAAACGCTGCAACGCTGGAAGCTGGATAAGACAACTTTGCACTGAGGAAATCCAGGCACATCGAGTAATGCTATTAGTTAAGGAGAGTGCCTGTCAGACTCCAGTGGAGAAGGGCCAGTGACTATAGATAGCCCACAGATGTTCACGGGGACTTTTCCCCACTGCAGGCTAGCTATGAGCGCGTTTGCCCATGGCCACTTCCCTAGCTCCAGCCTGCCTGGACGCCTTGTTCTAACCCCCTGCTCCCCTCTGGAGCCGTGTTTGAGCTCAGTTCCCTGCTGTTGGTCCTTGTTTAAACTACAGAGTAGGTGCATGTCCATACCTGGCCTCTTACTGTGTTGATCCTGACCAGGTCTTACTGATGTGACTTACTTAGCCTCGGCTAAGCGATGGCTGGCTAGGGCTAACCCTGGCTACCACTGCTGGACCTAGTTTGGGTACTGTGGCCCTGTGCCCTTGCTGGTGAGGGCACCCTTGGCTTGCCTTGCAGAGCTGTCACTTCTGCTGCTCATGGGTGTTGAGCAGCTCAACCTGCCTTGATAACCGTGAGTGCTTGAGGAACCTGGTGGGTCTGCTGCGGATGGAGCTCTGGGTTGATGGATGCATTCCGGGGGCTGTCACAAGGATATGCACAATCAGACCTTGTTTTTCACCCACCAGGAGCATTTTTTTTTTTTTCCACCAGGCAAGTGAAGTATTGCTTGGCATTCATGACTGGGCTGGGGAAGGGGCTCCCAGGGCATAAGCTGGTTCTGCTCAGGCAGTTTTACACACCCCAGACCAAACTCTGAAAAGAAAAAAAAAAAAAACAACTTATGGGTCTCATTCTGCTTTCCAACACTAGCTCACCCCCACCGTGGGTCTGGATTCACTGCAGGAGCAAAGCAAAAGATCTTGGTCCGAGGGAGACAAAGGCTGTGGCTACCTGTGGCCAGGTGAGGTTGGTGATGAAGCAGAGATGAGTGCTTAAACATGTAGGAGGAAAACAAGGGGATTATTTTTCATATTTAGGCAACTGGGAGTTACAAAATGATGTGTTGATAAGTAGCGATAATGAGGGATCAGTAAAGCTCAGATCCTGATTGTCCATGAAGATGAACCTGTGAGCCAGGCTTGTGCGGAGTGTGGGGAGAGCTCTCTGCGTCTGCCTCCGCCGGCTCTTCAGCTCGCAGCGTGCTGTGATGTGGTTTGCTTTTCCTCTGTGTGTGTACATGTGTCACTTCATTTTGAGAGGAATGAAGGGTCATGTTGCACCATTAAAAATTAAACTTCTTTTCAGATGGTGACGAAGTCTTTAAGTGGCGAGGGCTTAGGCTGCAGGGAAAAGGAGCAGGAATACCCTGGAAAGTACTAAGCAGCTGAAAGTGCAGTTTGATGGTCAATGTTTTCACGAGAGGCTATGATTAGCAAGAATGATAATGTTCTTGGGTCACTGACTGAAGCTCTCAAATGAACTTGTTTTGTCTCTGGTGGAATTAAAGGCTTAAGGTATCAATAATACTTAGATGTGGAGACTGCTCAATATTTTCCACTGCAAAGTACTGCTGTGAAATACTTGGTTTGTTTTTCCTCTGCTAATAAATTCCTCCCCCAAAAAAACTTCGTGCAGGAGATAAATATTGCAAAACAGGAGAATTTTGAAATGGACAGTGAAGCGGTATGCCCGAGATGACAGGCGTCTTCAGCGGTGGAGCTGGGATTAGCCGTTGGTTGCTCCCAGCTAATCCAGTTTGCAAATCCCCAGGCAGCACTGCTGTCCTGGGAGCTGCTTGTAGCCATAAACAGCTCTTCCTGTCCCCATTTTGGATGTAAAATACTGTCCAAAAACTTAACACAAGCCTTCCTGTCTGAGGGCTGGGAGGTGGGAAGAATTAATCTTTATGGGATAATAAACAGAGGCAGGCTGTGAGTGCTGGAGGGACTGGCTGGTTTGTGAGGCTGCTGGAGGACCTGCAGCAGCAGAGCCTGGGGGAGACGCTGGCTCGTCCCCACCTGGCTCTCGTCCTGGTTTTGCTGGCCCGACTGCTGAGGAAGAGGGTGGGCATTCGGCCTGAGCGGAGGACGCTGTGCAGTTCGGGGGAGCGGGGAGAAGTGCACTGTATCTGCTCTGCGTTTGGCAGTGCTGTGGGAAAACCTCTGCGGAGAAACACCTTGAAATGGGCTGCTGCGTCCGGCTGCTGTGAGTCAGACTTCGGGTCTTGCTGCCGTGACACGGGTGCTCTCCGTGCCGGGTCCGCGTGCAAGCGGTGCGTTGCCTCTGACGTACCCTGCGGAAGGCTGGGTGCATGCTGAGGGCAAAGCAAACAGGCTGGATCCGATTTAACAGACAGGAGCTGAGGGAAGCAGCCCGGGGCTCCCCAGCCCAGCCCCGAAGAACCCAGACTCTCCAAACCCGGGGTCCGGCTCTCGGTGTAGCTGCAGAGGGTGCTCCTGGCTGCTCTGTGCCCGGCCTCCCCAGGGTCCCTTTGGATCTCTCGCTCCCACCGCCAGCAACTGGCTTTCAATTAAATCCAGCTCAGGTCAGCTCTTGACAAGCAGCCTCCCTTGTAACTCGAGGAGGTTACCAGCCAGCAGATTCTGGAGATGCATCTTAAAAAGAGAAAGGCTTGAGCTGGGAGCCAAGATAATTTTATTTCTTTCTCTTTTTTCCTTTCTTCTCCTTCTTTCTCTGTAGCAACTTTTTCTGCAGGGCTGTGGCTCGGGTGGGAGGTTGTGGGCACCGGGAGGTGATAGGGTGTGTGTAATGCTAATTAGCTGTTGTACCTGCAGCACTTCCAGCAAGTAAAACTGTGATAGACCCAGCTTAATTAATGACCACAGAAATAGCAGAAGGGCTCTTAGACTTTGTGCTGGGGGATTTAAGCCAATTTCTAAGTACTAGAAACCAGAAACAGGCTTGAGTGAGGGCAGGTTGTCCCATGTGTTTGCAAAGGGTTTCTTGCATCCTCCTGAAGCAGCCAGAGCAGCTGCTCTCAAACACGAGCTCTTCTGATGGTGTTTCTGCATTCACCTCTGTGTCAATAATTATAATTGCCCTCCATTAATAAGAAGGTGCTCGGTGCTGTACAGCAGAGATGGAAGATGTGTTTTTTATTTTATAATTGATGCCTCTGTAGCGTATTTTGTACGGAGCAAAAGGAAAGGAATGAAGTGATGTTGTTTGCTTTAGGCACTAAACATGAGCAGCCCCGTTCTGTTGTCACAGGGCATAAACCAGGAATCGCTGATGGGCTGGGAGAGGAGCTGGGCCCCCTGCGATGAGCAAACTGGCAATTTTAGTTGCATCAGCACCCAGGTTTAAAGGTAACTCCTTGTTCCAGCTAAGAGTCAGCAGGAGCTGCTGTCCCCGCTTGAATGGATTTGGGGTCTGCTCAGGTGTGGAACTGGGAGAGGTGTGGAGCTGACCTCCTCTCCACTGGGAAGGACTGGATTTGGAGCAAATCCTCCTAGCTGTGGAGGAGAGAGGTTTGGAGAGGCAGGAGGGCAAGAGGGACACAGGAGGGGATAGGGCGATGTTGTGGTACTGGTGGGAAATTCATGGTAAGGGAGCGGTGGACAGGATGCTGGTCTGGATGTGCGTTTGAGGATGAGGTTGATCCTGGAAACTTCCCTTGCTCTTTGTGGGGTGGCAGCTTCGACCTGTTGGTTCAGGAAGGTGATGAAGAGCCTCTGGGTATTATCCTCTGAGGATATTGTGTGGAATGGGAAGTGCTTTGTGATATTTTTGCATTTAATGTGATTCATCAGAAGCCTGGCTGGGGTAGGGGCTTCGTGCGTGACCTGGGCAGCACCTTCACCCTCTCAGTGTGACCGCACAGGCGGCCAAGCTCGGAGCAATGAAGCTGCAGGGTCCGTGCTGGGCCTCGGGTGCAGGAGGCGAGTTCCCACCTGCCTGCCCCGCTTTGGGCTGGGGATGTGTGTCCTGGTTTTGGCTGGGACAGAGTTAAATTTCTTCCTCGTGCTGTGTTTTGGATTTAGTATGAGAAGAATGTTGATAACACACTGATGTTTTAGTAGTCTGCTAGTCAAGGACTTTTCAGCTTCCCACGCTCTGCCAGGTGCACAAGAAGCTGGGAGGGAGCACGGCCAGGACAGCTGACCCAACTGGCCAACGGGGTATTCCATACCATATGACGTCATGCTCATATAAATAGGAGGCGTGGCCCAGGAAGTAGCGATCGCTGTTTGGGCATTGCTCGGCGGGGGGTGAGCAGTTGCATTGTGCATCACTCACTTTGTATGTTTTATTATTATCATCATCATCATTTTCCCTTCCTTTTCTGTTCTATTAAACTGTCTTTATCTCAATCCATGAATTCTACTTTTTTTTCCCCGATTCTCTCCCCCATCCCACTGTGGGGTGGGGGGGAGTGAGCGAGCGGCTCTGCGGTGTTTGGCTGCCTGCCGGGTTAAACCACAACAATGTGTCACAACTGTGCAGCGGGAATTGGTCCTGTCCCTGCGGCTGCTGCCTGACCGTGGGGCACGGTGCCTCCGCAGACCTCCTTTGCAAAGCACCTTCAGACGAGTGGGTGGAAATCAGCAGGTGCAAAGAGCCTGAGGGGAGCAGAGGAAGCCTCTTCTAGCTGGCTATGAAGTTCTGAATGTGGCAGCATCTCTCCTCCCCAAGGCATCGATATTCCACCAGGCTGAGCCTGCAGCTGGGGCAGCCCGCGGCCGGGGTTAGCTGAGCACGCAGGGCTCATCCCCTGCTAGGGCTGGTTTGTAGCAGCACTCGCTGGTGAAGTTTATTGCTCTGTTGGGCACGTCCAGCTGCTGACATGCATTTGGCTTCTCCCTTATCTAGCGGAGAGACAATTTCAGCCTCTGTAATTAATGAGGCTCTCTTGCCAGGGTCTTGGGTGAAGCATCAACACAGAAAATTGGCCAGGCTAAGTGGTGTCTGTGCTTGGATCCCAGCTGTAAAGGCAGACCTTAGCCAGCTGAGATGAATTGTGGCTTGGTTGCTGAATTCATTTTTCATCCTTGGGTCTGAAGGCAGACATGGGAACGGCTCCTGTGCAGTCTGAGCTGCACACTTACCACGCTCCTCCTCTGCCTGGGGCCTCATCTGTTGCAAATATCCCATGTGCAACATGGATAAGAAAAGAAAGAATAAGGCTTGCTGGTCTGTATCCCTGGGGGTTACCTGTGCTTTGGTTTTGCAATGGCATTCGGGGACCAGACGGTCCAACACCACTCCCCAGGGAGATAAAGTTACAAGATAAGGGGTTAATTCTCGGAGACCAAGCAGGCTACTAAAAGGCAACACAACCGCTCTGATCTGATCTATTAATCTCAACAGCTCACCCTAGACGTTGGTTTTGAGATGCTGTCAGGCTCCCAGGCAGTGGCAGTGTGCACCGTGGCCATCGTTTCAGAAAAAGCCAATTTAGTTAGCTTGTAGCAAAGCATAAGATTAAACATGCAGCAGGCTGCTTATTGTTTAAGGAACTCCTGTTCCTGTACCCCTGTGCTCCCTTTTTGCATCCTTTTGTATGAATCTGGGTTCTGGCCGAATCCTCACCGCTGCCGTTGGGGTCAGCTGTGAAACCCTTCTCTGGGGCTGGCTGCCGCTGGGCAGCGCAGATGTATCGCGTGAGCACAGAGAGAGACGAATAAATGACTGTTGAGCTGAACTGCCAATTCTTCGGAGCGGTGTCCGTACAAGCTGGGCCTAGGCTTTCCGAATGCTGTTGCAATACAAATAATTATGTTAATGTGAAATGGCACGTCCTGTTGTGCAGAGCTGTGCCATGGATCGGGGGGTGGCTTTGTTGGGGAAAATGAATGTGCACTTCAGTGGAAGGGGGAGTTCTGTGCTCTCACTAGCCAAGGGTTTGTAGATCAGCAGCAAGGTCCAAAAGCACGGAGCAACTGCAGCTGATGAGAATTGCTGGCAAAGAAAATTCAGAATCCATCCAGGTGGGGTGTCTGCTTTATTTTCACCTGTTGTGTTTGCTTTGGCAGGGAGCAGGGGTAAACTGTGCTGGCCGGGCTGGGACACGCAGGGTCGCAGCAGGCGGCTCGGGACAGGGCTCTGAGCAGAGCGGATGCGTGGCCAGCATCCCTTCCCCGGCCTGGGGCTGCTCCTGGAGGTGCTCTGGGAGATCCTGGGCGGGGGGCTGGTTTTGCCCTGCGCTTTTCTCCCCAAAGCCAAATACTCTCCGAAATGCCTGAGGTCAGACTGTGGTCTGCTGGCGGCACAGGTCGTGCGTGGCTGTGCCGCTCTGCCTGAGTGCCACACCAGTACCAACGGGACAGCCCTGTCCCCTAGCAGCAGAAACCAGCAGCAAAGGCTTGTGCCTGTAGAGAAAACAGGCAAAAACGCCCATGGTGGACTCGGGGTGATGAATGTGTGGGTCCCTGCCTTCCTCTCTCTCTTTTACTTTCCCTGTCTCTCGTCTGCCTCCTCCATCACTTGATCTCTTTTTTCCCTGCTCCTTCCTTCCCCTGTAGCTGCTGCTTGGTAGGTAGCTGTGGTCACAGCTATCTCA
>NW_009232364.1:33143-36336 GCF_000690835.1 Fulmarus glacialis
CAGGTGAGGTTGAGCTTTGAGCTCTGGATCTCTAGTCCTGGCTCCTTCGCTGGCCTTGGGTGCCTTGGAGCAGGTCTTGGCTTCCTCGCCTGCAGGCTGGGACTGTTGCTAAAATAGCCCACTTCTGGGGCAGCATGAGGCGTGCTTAGTGGATCACGTTCGGGGAAAAACACTTGAAAATGAATTATTCAGACTTGCCGGCCAGCAACGTAGCTCTTCCCAGGGCTGGGAGCCATCCCTGCAGGAACAGCCCTGCTTCAGGGCTGCGGTGGGACACGCCGGGGGCAGGCAGGGCTTCCAGCTGCGGCGCCTGCCTTCAGGCAGCCCCAACAAGCCGCCTCGCCCCCGGGAGGGGAATGTGTGCCTGCTACTTCTCTGCGGCTCGAGGGGCAGCCGGGAGCAGGCGATGCTGCTGGAAGCGCTCGGTTATTTTTGGAGACTGTAAGGTAAAACCGTGAGCAGGCGATGTTGCTGGAAGCGCTCGGTTATTTTGGGAGACTGTAAGGTAAGCGGGGAGCATCCGCCTCTGCTGCAGAAGCTGAGCGGAGAGGCTGGCCTGCCAGTCAGACCCAGCTCCCGAAAACCATTAAAACCAATCTTTCACCTTACTGGGACGTCTTTGCAGGTGCTGCCCGTTTCCCCAGCCCAGGGAAGAGCTGGGCTCCTGTGTCCTGTTGCCAGAGCAGCTGAGAGGGGTTTGGCCCCGGGGAAGGGCTGTGACGGTGCTGGGGACACAGGGACACGGCTGCCTCTACCTGCAGTTTCTTCTGTCCTGGGTGCCTAACTTTTAAGGTGCTTTCATTTGCCTTTGTTGGCAAATAAGGACATTTTGGAGGCTGTTGGATGGCTGGGCAAGGACTGCAGCAGCTTCCCATCACATTCATGAGCCGCTGCCAGCCCACCGCGAGGGAAGGAGCAGATCTGCTCGAGGCCCCCGAGGAGGAAAGATGCTGAGTGTGTTCAAAGGGGGGGTGGGTTTAAGCCTGTGCATGCGTGAGGGAAAGTGCATTTTGCAGAAGTAGCTTTTCCTGGCATTGCAGTTCATCTTGTTAATAAATCTCCTGTAACACCTTCCCCCAGAGCCCCTCAAGAAATCGACTGACCGGGAGAAAGTCGAGATCAAAGATAAGCCTCCTAATCCATTATCAGCAAATGCAATCAGACTCTCCATCTGCTACCAGAGGCCCCTGCAACCCGGCAGCTGGGAGCCAGCCATCCGCTGCCTGCCTGCACAGATGCTTGGCCATCGCCGTGCCTCCGCTCGCCTCTCTCGATTCAGCCTGGTGTCATCTTAGATTAGTGGGCTTGCGTTCAAAGGCTGTGCCTCCTCTCAGAAAGAGCCAGGTAGAGCTGACGGGCTGAAGCACACATACGGACCTTGGCTGAAAAACAAGCGCCGGGTGGTTTATAGAGCCATGTTCAATTTAGTGCTGTGTGCTCCGGTACAGAAATAAGAGCCCTCTCTTGGCCAGAGTTGCTTTTGAGAGTGTCTGTGGAAGGAGGAGACAGAGAAATTCTTATGATGGGTATTTATTAATGACATGGGTGGGAGTGCTTGGTTTCCTTTCGCCGTCCCTCTGTGCGTGAGCTCAGACCCGTTCGGGGGGAGCATCGGCAGCCCTGGGGCGCGCGGCTGCAGCACGTCGGGTCTCTGTAGGTGCTCGCCAAGGGGACGGTCCTGCCTCGGAGGAATTTGTGGTCTAAGCTGAGGACCCTATTTTGCAGGTAGGGCACAAAGATCTTATGTGACTTCTCGATGGCATCTCAGCACGGAGCTGAGATTTGCAGGCAGGCTGTGGTGTGCAGCGTTGCCTTTCCTACAAGACCATCTTTCCTGCCCGCCTGCTCCTCACGTTGGTCATCACAAAATCCCAGACTGCCTGAGGCTGGAAAGGACTTCTGGAGGTCATCTGGTCCAACCCCCTGCTCGAGCAGGGCCACCCACAGAGGTTGCCCAGGACTATGTCCAGTTGGCTTTTGGATACCTCCGAGGATGGAGACTCCACCACCCCTCTCATCCTCAGGTGACCAGCGTAGTCTGTGGCTGACTCCCTGAACAACACGGCAATCTTGCTGGGAGGGCTGACCCACCCTTTGTGCCTGAGCTGCGGAGGCTTCGCCTCCGTTGGTGGTCCTCGCTTGTCTCGGTGGTAGCGATGGAGCAGTAGTGGGACGGTTTGCTGGGGATCTGTGGTCAGTGCACCAGGCGTACAGCCACGCGGGCACGTTTCGGTCTGTTCAACCACATCACGCTTTTCCCACCAGCCACATATCAAGGTTTGGGGACCCTACTTTTCTTCTTTCTCTATTCCTATTTCTTTTGAAATATTCATTATTCAGAATAAAAATCTGTCCAAGGTAATTTCAGGATTCAACTTGCTGTGCAAAAGAGCAAAAATAACAGTGGGGAAAGAATGGTTTAATTTAGTAACTGATTGTCTATAAAGTAATTATTTCTTTAAAAGCCTGGGATTTGCTAAAAGTATCACAATTACTTTTTTCATTATGGCTACAGAATGAAGCGCTCTTTTAATTAGTAAACATTTGGCATGCCTTTAAATAGGTTTTTAATTACATTAAAAGGACACTGTCAAGGTGTCTTTCATCATTTTTAATAGACGTGGATTTTTTTTTTTCCCCCCTTGCAGTCGGATGCAGCTCTTTGGGTTTGATTGGCTGCTCCAGACAAAAACTGGAGAAGCTATTTCCCTAAAAAAGATTTTTTAAAAAAAAAAAAAAAAAAGGCTCATTTTGCAGGATCGCAGCTGAGCTGTGGTCTCCCTGCCCTCCTCTGTTTCTCCGCTTGCTGGCAGGGCTCGCAGCCTGCTTTGCATCGTGCTGCCGGCTGGGCTGTGGGGAGGTGGGGGTGTCCCTGTCCCTAAGCGCTGCCCCCCACAGCTCGTCACCCAGGGGCCCTTTGGGCTTGGTGGCAGCTCTCCTGCCCCTGCCAGCCCCCAGGGTCACCCCGTGCTGGACACCCTGTGCTAAACCAGCAGCTTTTGCCCCATAAATCGCCCTATGTTGTTCACGACCCCTCCCTGGTGAAGCAGATGCCTGTACAGCCTTGCGGCTCGCAGCCGCTCCGAGAGCAGCTCTCCTAATAAATCACTAGTGCTCTAACGGAGCTTGATGCGCGCTCCCCCAGGAAATTCCGCTCTGGGTGAGCCCCCAGGCTCCTGCTCGCCTTCGGGTA
>NW_009232364.1:36506-36993 GCF_000690835.1 Fulmarus glacialis
CACGCGGTGGCGCGGAGCTGCTCGTCCCCTGCCCGCGGCGGGGGAGGCTGGGGATGCCCGTGTTGGTGGTAAATGATAAATGAGGCTCCGAGCAGTGGACCCGAGCACGGCAGGGGCCGTTTGCATCCCCCTGCTCTGCCTCGCCCCGTTTCGGGGAAGGCTCTCTAACTGGAATAGATGGAAGTTGCTGCGGGCGGAGGCAGCCTGGCTTGAGCGAGCGAAGGCGTCCTGGGTGGCCCGTGCGGGGAGAGAAACAGCAGCAGAGACCAGAGCGTGGTGCTGGGGAGGCAGTGCCGGTGGCACCTCCCGGGGGTGGGTGACACGGGGGTGGCACTGGGGCTGGCTGGGGACACATGCTGGTCCTTTCTGCCCGCCTCTGAGCCACGTCTCTGCTGTGCTCCTCGTGCCTTTTACAGGCTGAACAACCAGACCAAGATGCCTCTTGTTTAACTTCTGCTTGCGTTTCAGTCATCGTTGCTGTCCTCCA
>NW_009232365.1:0-3237 GCF_000690835.1 Fulmarus glacialis
AAGATCATGAAGTCCAACTGTTAACCCAGCACTGCCATGTCCACAACTAAACTATGTCCTTAAGTGCCACATTTACACGTCCTTTAAATGCTTCCAGGGATGGTGACTCCACCACTTCCCTGGGCAGCCTGTTCCAAGGCTTGATAATCCTTTCGGTGAAGAAATTTTTCCTGATAGCCAATCTAAACCTCCCCTGGCACAACTTGAGGCTGTTTCCTCTCATCCTATTGCTAGTTACTTGGCAGAAGAGACCAACTCCCACCTCGCTACAACCTCCTTTCAGGTAGTTGCAGAGAGCAATAAAGTCTCCCCTGAGCCTCTTCTTCTCCAGACTAAACAACCCCAGTTCCCTCAGCCGCTCCTCATAAGACTTGTTCTCCAGACCCTTCACCAGCTTCGTTGCCCTTCTTTGGATGCGCTCCAGCACCTCAATGTCTTTCTTATAGCGAGGGGCACAAAACTCATGTTTAAGTCAGTATCTTTTTGAGGATTTAATGAGTGCTTCTGATTCTTAGCATTTGATCAAATATGCTGTGCTGGGTTTTATAATATTGTAATATTGGGCATTTTTTTCTAGCATCAGTACATGCCACTCCATCCTCAGCTTTGGCTGAGGATTCAGATACTTTTTTCCAGTCAAAAAAATCAATAGTGTGTGATTTGGGCAGTAATTAAACACAACCTGCTTTAAATACAATTCTTTACCAGCCTGGAAATTGAATCATCAAGCAGGAGTTCAGTCATTGCCTTCCTCTGGAGTCCAGACAGAGTCTCCAGAAACACTGGATTAATATCAGTGCAGCTCCTCGAGAGAGGAGACTGCTCACACGCTATGAAATGGCTTTGAAAACCACGAGTTATCACTCCATGTGGTAATGCTTGCTACATTTTTGGGACTGCTGGAAAACCTACCTGAGTTTACCAGGTAAATAAGCTGCATATTCAACAGGCATATCACCACCTACTACACAAAACACAACAACCATGCTGGATGCTACAATGCCCTTCTAGCAGGTGCGTCTAATTAATTTTCTTGTGGCACTTTCCCAGATTGAAAATTTGTCACAGTAACAGCACTCTGGCCAGTAAGTTATCAATTTTCAGCTGTTTACCCTCCTCCGTCAGGTATGATCTTCTTCACTTATGCTGGGGTTCTCTTTCAATGTTCCCATCCTTTTTATTCGTGAGGAATTACGAGATTTCTTCTCATTTTGCAGACAAAATGACGAGTCCAGACTCCCTAACTCGTAAGTCTTTACATATACAGCCAAGCTTTTCGAGGGCTTCCTGGAGCTGCTGTCTTTGCTGTCTAGCGAGTACAAAACAGGACCCTGAACGAGCTGCCCTGCCAGATCAAAAGAGACAAATACGCAGCTTGCAGGCCTCGTACCTTAATGGACCCTTCCTATCTGCTGATCAGAGCACCAGTTTATTCAGCTGGAATGTTTTGAACCTGTTAGAATACTTGTGGTGCTTCAATGTGTGTAGGCAGCAGCTAGAAAGGAAAACAATTTTCGAGGTGTGTTTTCAGTGAGATGTGGTGCCTACTTCAGGCTATCGCTGTTATTGTAGTTGGTATCTGTTTTCTTCTGTGTATCTGGATTTAAGAACGACCCTAATGAGAAAATTGGAATTGATGTGCTTGGAATTTGAAACACCAGTCTCCCCCCGGCATATTCAGTAGCTATAACCAATGTGATTGGAAATGTAAAGTGGATATTTTTTTCAGCCTAAATTCTAAAGCAAGTCAGACTCTTGTAAGACATTCTACTAGTCTGTACATATTTTAGTCTCCCCTCCCCTCCTCTCTCCCCCTCCCCCCCACGCTCCAGGTATTTTTGAGCCTTTTCCAACCAACTTAGTTAAGGGAGATCTTGTTAATACCCAAATAATAGGAAAAACTTCAGCTGGAGCTTGACTCAGTGAGATTTTTGCAGAAATGAGCCTTATTTTCATTCACTGCTCTTGGAATTGCTAGTTTTACAAACATCTGTATAGATAGAGGATTTTTAGGTCTGCTTAAGCAAACACTTTGCTTTTTTATTTCCACTATATGTGGAAAGGGATAAGTAGGTTGCTATTTATGAGATGCATTAAAAACTTCCGTTTCGAAGGCTCTTTTTTATTAGATGTCTTAATCCAATTCTCTTTATTGGACTGGGAAGTGAAAATAAATTCTCTTGAGCACCAATAATAAAAGGCAAAATTAAACATGCCACACAGACAGCTCAAGCTAATAATAAAGAACCAGCAGAATCAGTTTGAAAAACTGATTTGTCTCGAGTAGTGCTACCAGGGGCTTGGAGTTTTGCCTGCTATGCAGGTGCTGCCAGAGACCTGTGAAGTCAAAGGTGCTGTGTTGAAATTTCCAATCTCTTCAGGTCAAATAGCTCTTTTGGTTTTGAGATGTTCCCTCCCTTGTTGAATTTTGCTTCCCCTGAGATGTTCTTGAGATATGCATCTGTCTCTTTCCCAAAATGTGTCAATATCTTAATATTTCTTCCAAGACCTTCTAGGTATAGATGGTCTTTGTTTTGCTGAAACTGATTTTTTTCTTCTGGGATTTTTAGTTTCCTTGTTTTAAATGCAGGATTTTATTCACTTCTATTTCTTTTGGTAGAAATAGTTAAAGGTAAGAAAATGGCCCTATTTAGGCAGTTATCTGCAAGTTTTAAACATTTATAATAAGTGTTGGTAGAAACTGCTGCATTCTGAATCGGGAATGGAAGAGGAAAATTCTGGCAGATCCCTCCCTCGACACGCTTTCACTGAAGCAGATTCTATGTGTTAGTTACTATGAACAGGCTGGGGGGAAATAAGCAATTTCTGTGTTTGTTCTCTTCTCTGACTGAGACAGAGTCTCTTTAACTGAGATATGACAAGCTGAACCAATAGTCAATTAAGTTAATTAAATTATACGTAGAAAGGCACCCATCATTGTCTAAGAAAGAAAGCAAGACCAATTATTTCCTGAGCTCATATTACAACTTTCCTTCAGGGAAGGAGGATAGGGTCAGGAACCATTTGCACAAGTTGGACAGAGAGGACATGATGGGATGCATCTGAGGGTGTCCAGAGAATTGGTTGACATCATTACAAAGCCTCTCTATCATCTCTGAAAACCCATGGGGATCGGGGGAAGTCCCAGATGACTGGAAAAGGGTAAGTGTGACGCCCATCTATGAAAAGACAAAAAGCAGATTAATGGAGAAACCACAAATCAGTCAGCCACATTTC
>NW_009232366.1:0-9307 GCF_000690835.1 Fulmarus glacialis
GCGGCTGCGTGGGGTTAAACCACGACATCTGGCAAAAATGAAAGTGCTGATTAATACATTACCCCACTGCTGTCTTTAGCATTCATGGAAAAGTAAATTATTTTCTATACTAGAGTCTTAGGTATCAAGTGAGAATAATCAGTGAATGCTATTTTAATTTTCAGTGCTCATACATGACACTTCATCTCAAGAAAAAACAGAGAAAATAAAAGTACATTGCAGTACCCCTTAAATCCCTCTCATACTTTTTTATACTCATTGCAAAGATACGAACAGGTTGTAGTGTTCTTGTTCTAGTTCATATGAGCTGAAGATTTTGGGCAGCCTACATCCTCTCTAGCTCCATCGCTCCAACTGTTTCAGTTTAGCTATTGACTGTTTGCAGTAGAACATATGTCACTGAAATTATCAGAGCTCAGTATTTTCCTTTTTTCTTATGTTCAACATAAAGCTGTTAACAGCCTACTCAAACTGTTGTGCATAGCTTCCAGTTTATACTTGGTTTAGTGTGATTTCTCTTCTGTTAGAGGATTTTTGAATGAGAAGTTAGTTCTTTGAAAAAGGGAAGTATTCATGCTGAATTTGCTCTGTGCTGGGAAACAGTCATATGAATCACTTATTTTCTACTCTTCATATTAAAATATTGTAGTCTTACATAATCTAACTTTCAAAGAGCAACGTGAATATGGAGGTTTAGAATTTTAGATGAGCATGCAGTTGGTATTTTAAACAGAAGCAGCATCCAAAATTTCTGGTACAGAAAAACATATACGTGTGTGTGTATGTATGTAGGTACATTTATATAGGTATATATATGTGTGTGTGTGTTTGTGTGTATCTACATATAAAGTACAGATCCTAAGGTGTGGGGACAGGAAATATTGAAGAAAATTATTACTGTAACTCTGATGTAGTTATATTGCTTTCAAAAGAAGGAGATAGTAGCAAACAGTTAAAATCTCTGTCTCTGTTTTTAAGGTCTATGTCTGGGGTTACAATGGTAATGGCCAGCTTGGACTGGGCAGCAGTGGCAATCAGCCAACACCATGCCGAATAGCAGCTTTGCAAGGCATTCGTGTACAGCGGGTATGTGTGTGATGCTCCATGTCAAACCCTTTATGAATAACTGAAAATATGCTAAGGCATATTATACATTTATCTCTTTGTTTAAAGTGCCATTTATCAGAATGAAAACATGTATCTTAAAATGGACCTCTGTCAGTAGGCGAGAAACTGTGACCCTGTGGAGTTCAGTGCAATTTAGCCATTGACTTCAGTGAGGTCAGGAGTGTACTTAAAGAGTACTAGGGCATTAGAAATGTTTGGTCTTTTTTTTCCTGTGAAACTTAATTAAAAAAAAAAATCCTGTTATTTTAGTAAATAAGAAAGTCGTCTTAGGCTACCCCATTCTGCATTAACCCCTGTCGTCTTTTCTGGGAAAATACTGCAGTTTAGCATTTTGTCTTTCTGGCAGACTGAGTATCACTTTTAGAATTGCAGTTCAGACACAGTGACTAACTGGTGTTTGGAGTCTGAACAAATTGTCTCCAACTGCTTGTGGTCAGCAGTTGGTATGATTCCATGGTTGGTCTTATTCCTGGGTGGTTATTACACTTTACCAAATAACTGGGCTGCCATCAGTGTAACTAGCAAACTGATAACGTCTTTTGACTGATAAGAAATATTTAAAGTAACTGCAGAACTGATACTGAAAGTTTTTAGTTGATTTATCCAAAACAGAGGATACTGTCAGGAAAATGACACATTCTGCTAGAAAACATTAGTTTTGTAATCTAGTGAAAATTTACAAGAGCGTTTTGAACTTTGGATCCTATTTATTACATTTACTCAGGGAAGTTCTGGATTTTTAAAATCTTTTAAAATAAACTCATTTAATTACATAGTTTTACATTCAGTTTCTAGGATGGAGACAGTAGCTTGGCTGGTAACAATTACTGTTGGAGAATTACGTAATAACGTGAATATTATTTTCCCCTGTATTTATTCTCCTATTTAGAGAGTATGAGTGCTCCAGTAAGTTTGACTTGGGTCCTATTTCCATCCACTTCATTTGCTTGATATCGATTAATACCAAGTTGTAGACCTCCAATCAGTAAATAACTTAAGGATTTTTTTCATTTAAAGCACATCACATGTTCATGGATGGCAGTGGACTACATGTACTTACGGTATATCTGCTTTGCAGATTATATATATAAGGATACATGAGCTCGATTTGAACATTGTAAATTGGTTACTGGTAGCCATCTAGCTATAATAGGTTACATTAACTCATGCAGAGCAAGGCTGTTGCTGGTAATTTTGCCACTGTCTATCTGTATGTGGGGCATGTGCTGCGTGTATAGATTGTAAAGTGGGTATTCAAGCACCCTTATGCGGAGTACCTGAGGAGCAGCTCAGCAGGACCGAGTGGGTTTCCACGAGAGGGTATGAGCTGATGCAGTTGTGTGCTGCCATCAAGTTGGAGAGTTTCATCTCTTCCCTCTCTTTCCTGGCTGGCTGCTCCTGTTGCTTACCTTGTGTGGGCACTGGTGGTCCTCAGGCCCAGCTGTGGAGAGTTTCCTTCCACTGGTGTAAGTTATCTCAGCAGAGGGTCCGGTGAGCACTAGAACTGGCACAGGGAGGGGACAGTTTTGTGTGGCTGGCAGTTGGGGAGGAGAGGAGCAGATAGGGAGACCTCGCCTGTTTTTACAGTGGTAAGCTATTCACGTTGGAGTAGTTGCCCATAGAGCAAGGTCAGTAAAAGACGATCTGCCTTTTTCTGCGTTTTTTTCTGCACACTGTTGATATTTGTCATACAGCTTTCCTTCTTTCTTAATTTCTAGCTCTTCTTTTGCTGTACTCTTCAGATTATCTGGCAGGGTTCCTCACTTATACGTTTTTTCCTCAAAGTCACCTCATCTACTTTGCTTCCCTTTTTAATAAACTTATCTGTATTTGTAATTTTTACACTGGTATGGAATCAGTAACATTAACATATAGCATAACGTGTATTTGTCTGTATTGACTTACTGTTACATAAAAATGAGATTTTTCTTTTTCTTATTCCTTATAGGTTGCCTGTGGCTATGCACATACATTAGTGCTAACAGATGAAGGTCAGATTTATGCGTGGGGAGCCAATTCATATGGCCAGTTAGGTACTGGGAATAAAAGTAACCAGTCTTACCCTACAACAGTTACTGTGGATAAGGACAGGTAATACTTACAGTCTAGCAGTCAGACATTAGGTGGCATACTCTCAGAAGAGCTACAGAAAATTATGGCATTTTTAATCTATTTTTTTGAAGAAATAGCCTATAATTTTTTGCAATGGTTCTTCTGCTAAATGTGAACAGAATTTTCACTGAAAGTGCTTGAATCTGCCCCATAACCATCCTTGTGAAAGAGAAACTGAATGTTCTGAATAGCCCAAATGTGCTACTTTCTGCTTTGGCTCACACTGTATTTTATAAGCCTTAATTGCAGTTTCTCTTCAGTGGTGTAGTTTCAGTGTTTGAAGTCAATGATAAAAGCTTCATTGTGTCTGAATATAAACTGTATTTTAATAAGCTACTTTTGACAAGAAGTACACACAGAAAAAGTGGAGAGTGGACATCTGCAACTTGTGTTATTTCTGCTGTTAAATCCGGCTCATAACCCAGGAGAGAGAGAAAGGGAAGAGTTCTTGCCTGAAAATTAAGCTTAGATTTTTACAAGTTAAATATTTTCCTGTAAGTCCTTGATGAGTAGTGGGGCAGTTATTTCTATTGCTAGTGTAAAGCCATGTATATATGTGGCCAGAAATTTGAATCTATTCCTTACTACTGAGGTCTTGATTTTGGCCTCCTAAAGTGAGATGTCCCTCTTAAACTTGCGTCTGTGTACATTATTGTAAGGAAGAGACAACAACTCTCTGGTGATGAGACATGGCCTCTTTTTGAACGTTGCTATTTCTTCATGTGTGTTTGTGCTTTTGCTTAAAATGTAACTGAATTTTTTCCAGATGCTTTGGCTGCAGTTAAAATGTTACCACATTTTAATACAAATTTTAATGTTTTATGCTGCCTTTCCCTTTTGTTGGCCAGAATATGCATTCCTGATGTCAGTGAGAATATTACCTCACTGAAGCCTGCAAGATTTGTACATACAGCTTTAAACAAGTTGTTTCCCAGCTATTTTCCCCAGGCAGCTGGGAAAACAAGTAAACAAGCAGTAGTTCAGACTGCAAAGCAGTGGATTGTGTAATGTACACAGTGGGAGTTTTGAAATCCTAAATCAACTTTAGTATTGGTGAGATAGCCTAACATAGCTAAAATAAACTTAGAAAAACCTTTTAGTGCTATTTGGTTCTAATTTTTAATTTTCAAAATGAAAGTCCGTTAAACGTAAGTAATAATAATTGTATGAGTAATGACACTTCAGTATTTTAATTAAAAGAAGTATGTTTAAATTGTTGGTTTAAAACTGTTAGCAATAAGTAAGCAGGAAAAACGGTTTTTTTTTTGTTGGTTGGTTTTTTTTTTAAATTTTTTTGGAAACACCTTCTCATTTCTTTCTTCATCTTCTCCAAGTACCCCTTCTCTACAGCTTAATGCAGCCACTCACCTCACTGCCCAGCACCACTGAGGACATTCAGAGGCTTGAAACTCATCATAGCTTTGTTTGAGGGAGCCAAGGGGGTCAGTAGAGCATGTGCGGCAGCAGATACACTGCTCTGCTGCAGCAGTGTCTCCTCACTCCCAAGATGCTTTTTTACTGAGAAACTTTCTGAGTGCACACTATTTGAAGAAACATTGATAGCCCTTTTAATTTTGTTATGTATGATAGGAAAACATTCTTGCAATTGGAAGTGCATGCATGCTTACAAATACGTTTTGCACCAGAGAAAGACAGGAGGTAGTGAGCTTCTTCACTGCATTTTGTTCTAATGAGAGTGACTTGCGTTCTTCCTTTGCTTGTAAATTCAGAGTTATAGAGATTGCAGCCTGCCACTCTGCTCACACGTCGGCTGCCAAGACCCAGAGCGGCCAGGTGTACATGTGGGGCCAATGCCGTGGGCAGTCAGGGATCCTTCCCCACCTCACTCCCTTTGCCTGCACTGACGATGTGTTTGCTTGCTTTGCTACCCCTGCCGTTATGTGGCGTCTTCTATCAGTAGGTGAGCTTAAATATTTTTTGTTTTGACATCTTCTAAATAGAATCATTAGTGCATAAAACAGTTGCATGTATTTGAAGCCTAAACTTAGTTTCTTGCAAAAATTTATACTGGGAAGCATAATCATAATCATGTATTACATATGTGTAAATGGTAATATGGAATTGTAAAAAATTGCTAAGGCCTAATGGCAATGCTAAATGATTGTCTGTTTCATTGACGTGATTTATTTCTGTGGGGAAATGCCTTGGGTTTGGGAAGGGGTTTTTTTGTGTAAACACTGAATGTTACTGTACAGTGGCCATGGGTGGAGAAGCTGAGTTTGAATTTGGAGACATGAGGGAACCATGCAGAACATTTAGGAATCCAAAGCTTTCTTTGATGTCCTTAAGTAGACTACTAAGAATGAGGGAGCCAAATTCCCATGTTCAGAATTGGCCACAGGCACTTAGAGTCTCATCAGAAGTGATCATGACTGGGCTTCTGAAGAGACAAGTTGCTGGATCTCAGGTATTTGATTAACACTAAGGTCTGTCTTGCTGATCTTGACTAGAAAGAGTTAAGCATATAGGATTGTTTAACAGAGAGTTCATTGTTCAGCTACAAATTCAATCCCATATTGGTTGCTAATAAAGTTACTGGCTTTGCTGACCTAATCAAAGATTAGATTTTTGGGGTTGTCTGTAGGTGTCATCTGGGAGCTTAAGTTAAAAGCTAGAATGCAGCAACTTCTTAATTTGTAATTTGAACTGTATTGAGTCCCTCATGCTTCCATTCCACTTCTGTACTGCCTTTGTAATTGCTTTTGTGTTGCTGTATGCTTTTGTCTGACTCTTTGCTCCGTTGGTGCCTTCTGGATGCCAAGGTAAGGAAATTATGTTAATAGTACTCATATTTCAGCTGTGAGAGACTAGGGGATTAAATGGAGAATCCTGTTCTCAGGAAACTGCTTTGCCAAAATTCATGTTTTAGGCCACAGTCCAAAGACCCCCATTTGCTCTAGGTTGAGGCAGTTGTGCTTTCTAGGGTGGCTTGTTCAGAACTGTAAGATATATGCTTAATTACTGTGGAAATTCGTAATATTCTTAGTATTTGCCTACTACTTATTAGATGTAAATTAGATGTACTGCACTAAAATCCCAGGCAATGGGGTGGTTCATTCCATGTAAATATATATTTGTCAGTTGTAAGTTCTACATAAAAGTATCTGTAGTTATGTTCAGATTTTTCTTCCATAAGAATTGGTTATTTTATGAAGGAAATGGGACATTATTAGTATATGTAGCTTAATTACAAATTCAGTTATATGTATCTTCTTATGTACATTAGCAGGGTTCTGGGGCTCTTCAGCTTCCATTTCTTCTTGCTCGGTTAAAATATTATTTCATGCTATCAGAATTTCCCCTCCACTTTCTCTCTCGCCTTTTCTTCTCAGTTTACTGCAGAGTATTCAGGAATTTTTCAGAGAGTGGAGGAAGGCAAGAAGCAAAAACCGCCTCTTTCTTTATTTTGTTCCTCACGGAGAAGACAACTGCTTGAGTGAGACTGAAACTGTCTGTTTCAGTTTTTCAGTGCTCCTTTCTGCAAATTCACCCTCTCCTACCTTCTTTTACAAATGCTGTTTTAGGTCAGAAATGCTGTTTTACATTAGCTAAAAGAGTCCTGAGTAGGATTATGTATGATCATTCATGTAATTATCACCTTTATGCTGAAGACTTTCAAGTAACCCATTTATTAATAAGCATATTGCTCATTAATACTCGTAGATATTCACTGTCTTTAACACAGCATCATTAAGACTACATTCATAACTATTTCCCAACACATCTTTTAGTTAGGTGACCATGTGCTGGTTTCAGATGAGCCTTTTTGCCTGCTCTAGGAGCTGAGAGTGACTGGTCTGTCCATCGTGTCCCACCTTGGCGAGTCATTGGGACTGACTCACTGTTGTTTGTCTCCTGATCTAAGTGTAGTGACAATCATCAGGCAGCTGCGTCCTAAGATCTTAACGTCTAGTGAACTAGGTGCCATGGATAGCTGCCATGCTTACAGCCCTTTTCCGTCTATTGTATTCTGGTGCTTCAACACCCAGGCATTCCCTTGCATTCCCCATTCGTGGCAGTTCTAACATTTCTATTACAATTCTTAGCACTGACTGGTAAGGAGTTTTCTTGGCTTTGTGCCTTGTCAGTGTGAACTGCCTCTTCATTTCCTTCCTCTGGTTGCCCCTTCATTGCTGTAACAAATAAAAGCACGTATTTTCCCTCTAAGAAGTTCATCACTGAACCCCACTATATTCAGCTTACCTTTGCTGGCTGCAGAAGTTCATCTGGAGATGCATATTGATGGACATCTGAATTGCCAGGTAACTTTGAAGATAGGCTTCACAACAGGATAGTGCAGGATCCTTCGAACTATTACAGTAGAGCTTCAGCTTTGCATTGGTTGTTAAAATTACTATACTTATTCGGATAGCAGATGTCTGAATAAATAAACCACATTGTACAAAACAAGAACTAACAAAGTATTTTACAGTATCATTATTTCAGAAGGATTTTTTATTATCATTACATTGGCTTCCCCTCTGCCCCCACTATCCTTTTACCTGTAATCCAATGTACTTCGATAATTATTGCCCTAATTGGGCATACCTGAACATAAGTGACATCCTCTAAATGAAATGGAAAATAATTGTGCTAAACAAGGTGTAACAGTATCAAACTGTGTGTGTTAAGTTTTTTCTAGAGTTTGTGGTGAAGGTCGTTCCATTTCCAGCAGATTACTATTCTTATTTCTAGCTTGGTAGGTTACAGGTCTTAGCATTTATGAATTTTCTGTAGAGAACAGCTTATTACTGACCCACAAAATTTGTCTAAACCAATAATGTGTATTTATATGGTAAGAAGACAAAATGTTTTCTGCATTAAGAATGAGGTTTTGCGGGTTTAATTTTTTAGTAGTATTAAAGAAGATAGTTCTCTGAGGCTACCAAATACGATGGAGATTTGGAAACAGTTCAGGAGATAAAAATTTGTATGCAGACCATGCGTGACTTTTCAAGGCTGTCTGGTAACTTTATAATGCAAGTGTCACGTGCACAGTACATACAATATGACACAAACAGGAATATGCAGACATTCACACAAAGAGTGCTTCTAACACCATAAGTCTAGGGAAAACACTTTTTGAATAGACTTGTAACTGTTGGTATTCATCTTTAGGGATATTGTACTGGGTAGTTTCACTGCAACCAGTATGTTGGTTATATAATAGCTTTATTTCTCCTCATGGGAGTATTCTAGAAAGTCTTACTGTGATTTTTTTGTTGACCTTTTGGGTATCTTAAAATAACTAACACTTTTCATTTAGAATAATTTACCCAGTAATGACTGATAGCATTTGCTATCAGATGCAGCATTGAATTTCTGAGACTATGTTAATTTTTTTTTTCTTGCCTTATATAGATGAGTTAGAAGAGTGGGACTTATTTTTTTTAATAGGGATATTTGTTTGGAGTAGGAAACTAGTAAGGTCTAAAGAAAGCTGCCCTTTATTTGCTTTTCTGGGGGTTCATACTGAACACATAGTTTGCTGGGTTTTTTTACTAGCCTTAAAGAGATGTCGTGTTTATTAAGAGTGTTAATTGCTGACAGATACCCGGAATGTTATCAAGAGAGATATTTGTATTACTTACTACTTACTATTAATTCCTTTTTTTATTCTAGAGCCTGATGACCATCTAACAGTAGCCCAGTCACTAAAGAAGGAATTTGACAACCCTGAAACTGCAGACCTGAAGTTTCTAGTGGATGGAAAATACATTCATGTTCATAAAGTTCTTCTCAAAATTAGGTAAGGCACAAACTGTGTAGTTTAATATTAACTAAACTGTATAGTGTAGTCCACTGTGCTGAGTAATTACTGCTCAAAATTCTTGACTTAGTCTTACAAACTCCCTTTTCTCTCAACCATGGGATTCACCTGCTATTCTTTATTGTTACTCTCTTTTCCTCATTTCCTCGCTGCTTGGAATTACCAAACATGCTGCTTACTACCAGCCTTTTCATCACTTTCCTCCATCTGACCTATATCCTCCTTCATGCCGCCTAAACAGCCTTGACCCTGATTTCTAATAACCTTTTCCTGCTG
>NW_009232366.1:9318-26511 GCF_000690835.1 Fulmarus glacialis
CCTTCCCAGTAGTTTGAATCAGTTTTTCCTCCTTTGTATGCTTGGCTTCTTCCACCAGGATGATTTGAGGATTTTGTGTTTATTCTTGCCTGCCTTTCTTTCCTTCTACAGGACCCTTCAGTTGTTTCAGCAACTTCTATAGATGCTCTTCAGATTATCTTTTTTTCCTTTTTTGTCAGATTTCTTATCCTATTTGTTTTAAATCCCAGTAGTTTGAATCAGTTTTTCCTCCTTTGTATGCTTGGCTTCTTCCACCAGGATGATTTGAGGATTTTGTGTTTATTCTTGCCTGCCTTTCTTTCCTTCTACAGGACCCTTCAGTTGTTTCAGCAACTTCTATAGATGCTCTTCAGATTATCTTTTTTTCCTTTTTTGTCAGATTTCTTATCCTATTTGTTTTAAATCTTCTTATCGGTGAATTTGAATTTTAAGCTGGCTTCTCTTTTTGTTTTTACAGTTTTTTGCAAATTAACACCCCTTTACAATGAGATTTGACGTACACAGATCTACAGAGTAATCACATTGTTATTAACATGCGGAGATTAGTTTGTTATTGCTGATGCAGTTTCTACTAGGGTATTCTAGAGACACTGCTTTAGATCTCTTCTGTCTTTGCTGGCTGCTTCTGCTCCATCCTCCTCATTGTTACAATAGGTTTTTCTCTTTGCTATTTTCTTTCTCAAAATGCTTGGCTATCTCATCCTGCTTATCACCACTTCCGTCTTCCTATTTTTGCTCCTGAGTCTCTTTAGTGATTTCTTGTATATTACATTCTTGCATAAAATTAAAGTTCCTTGTTAATTTTTGGCTGCCCCTTCTGCTCTCCTCTTACTACTCCAATTACCTGTGTTATTATTTTCTTCCCTTTACTGGTTTCATTATTTGTACATTACACTCGTGCCTATAGTCCACCCTCTTTGTTTGGAATGCCACGTGTCCTTCATCAGATACCACTTCAAATCTCGTGTATCCCCAAAATGTTTCTGAGGTTCTTTTTCCTGATAATCTGACTATAGGTAACTTTTCCTTACTTCTTTTTTCTTGCTCTACTTTTCTCAGATTATGTGGCATTCTGGGAAGGAAATGTGTCTCATTGTAAAATGGATTTAAATGTATGGCATTATCAAAATAATATGCAGGAATAATAAAGCATCAGGCACAGTCTGTAGAATTAATATTTTCTTTAAGCCTTATAGTCTCATGATGCAACTGGATCAGAGGATAATGTATTTAACATGGTATTTTGCAGCGTTCAGCCTGTTTCAGAGCATTGTCATGAATGCAGTGCTGGTAAAAGTTCCTTTTCTTTATCTGGTCATTTCTTTACTGCTTATGAAGACTTTTTTCCATCTTGTTCTATGCCTTCTGTTGAACTAGATCATATTGTTGGTGGTTATTAGCTTGCGATGGTGGTGAAATGGCAGGGCAACGCCCAGCTCAGTGGGAGGCTGGCCAAGCAATATACTGCCTGCAGAAACAGATAGGGGTATGTGGGTGGGATTCCTCTGCTCTGCATTTAGCCAGCCAAAATTAGCTGTCTGGTCTGTCTCTACTGAAAGATAGAGAGAGGGAGAGAGGCACGCCAAAGGATGAGATGCTCCAAGGTACTTTGGAGACTGAAGGATGAGTACCAACTGATTTTTATTTATTTTTAAGGGAGAAATGTGGACCACCTTTTCTCTGACTTTTTACTTTTGTGTGGTGACACTGAGGCAACAGACCATTCCCAAGGTCTATTCCACAGCTGGATGGATAGCATGGTCACCACCACTTAACATGAAGCTCAGGGAAACAAAGCAATGGGGTTTGGTCTGCCTCTTCCAATGCCAGAATGTGGTACAAGATGTGGCAGAAGCTAGATAATGACCTTTTAATTCTTTATTAATTTGACTTGATGTTTATTTATTTTATTAAAAAAAAAAACCTAAGAAAAAAAATTCTTTAAATAACCAGTAAAATCAAATGTGAAAAAGGTAAATTAAGTGGTAAAAGAAATAAATAATTATTTGTATTTGTATCTAAGTTATGCTGTCTTTATGGTGTAGACTTGTCTCAGAAAACCAACCTACCTTTTACATAAAAGTTTTAGTAAAAGAAAAACAAATTCTGATGTGGGAGAGTTAGGAAGTAAGTAGTGTAGTATAAAAGAGTCCAATTAAATTGTGGCTGTTATAGGAAAAGTTACCTGAAGTGGTGATATTCATTTCCATCAGCAAAAAATTTTGAAAATAATTCAAATGTTACAGGATATTTTTTAGGGAGCAGTAAGTTACAGTGAGTTGTAAGTTACTGTGAACTGTAAGTTGCAGGGTACCACTATCAAAGGTAGTGCTTTTTCCTTGTTTGTATCTTGTCTGTCACAAAAATATTCAGACTTACAAGAAACAGGTGATGAAAGATCTGTGTGAGAATGTCTTCACCTTAAATATTTTAATCCCTGAGTATAATGATTAAATCTAACACTGAATTGTGTATGGACTCTGACACTGGAACAAATGTTATCTAAAATATTCCCTCCTTACTAGATCATGTTGGAGAAAGCAGGTTGAAATGTCAGAATTGTCTAACTTAATTGTAAACTTTATCTGTTATAAGCTAGGTAATAAAATTCATAGTTAATGTATAACGTATTTAAGAAAATGACATCAAAAACACATGGAGCATCCTTAAAGCTATTGTAAGTAGAAATGGAGCCTACTATAGAATATTAATAACAGAAATAAAGGAAAATTCTGAATTATATTTATAAGGCTTATAAGGCTTAAAGAAATTAATGGATTCAAACCAAGAGGTCATGTAGCTAGAGTGTATGGTTGTGTATTTAGTCTGTTATGACTGATTTTTTTTTTATCAATTTCTTGCTGCAGCTCATCTTTCAAGCTTAACTCTTTACAGTATACAATCTTTGTTCATGTTTTATAGGTGTGAACATTTTCGTTCCATACTGAATAATGATGATGAAATTATAGAAATGAGTGAGTTTTCTTATCCTGTTTACCGAGCCTTCCTGGAATACCTGTATACAGACAACATTAGGCTCCCTCCTGAAGATGCTATAGGTACTTGCCGTAAATGGAAATAACTCTAGGTTGCTGTTTCTGAAAAGTTGGGTTTGTGTGTCATAACAGGGTGAGGAAAGCAGGGCTTGTTAATTTTAGTTTTATTAGCACTTAAATCTTGAGTTTGGCAGCTGTCAGGAAGAAGGGATGCAGTAGCAGGAAACATGCCCAAGGAG
The DNA here is from genome assembly GCF_000690835.1 of Fulmarus glacialis. Classification (NCBI taxonomy): domain Eukaryota; kingdom Metazoa; phylum Chordata; class Aves; order Procellariiformes; family Procellariidae; genus Fulmarus; species Fulmarus glacialis. The sequence goes on from NW_009232366.1 coordinate 12,554, forward strand.
AATTGGTGGTGGGGATGCAATAAGATCAAAGATGCAGTGTTCAAAAAGAACTCATTGTTTCTCCAAGAACTTTTTTTTCCTTAAAAAGGCACTAATGCCATACTAAAATTTTTCTGTTTGAGTAGCTGCGGCAATTTGATCATGAGTGAAAGGGAGCTGTTCCCCACATGAATTTCAGAGGATGTAAGTCACTAATTGATGCCTTGAATGAGATACATTACAGTGAACAAGAAGACAGAACACTTGTGTAGTAATAAAAGGGTCCCTTTTTGATACGTCTTTTGAGGACCTTTAAAAATGCACATATCATCTAGGGGAAAAAAATAGAACAAGTCTTTGATCAATTCAGCCTAAAACAATAGGGCAATTGATTAATTTGAAAAGAAATATATATGTTTTGCACCAGGATAGTTAAAGCTGTATGAATTTTCACAGGACTGCTAGATTTGGCAACACTGTATAGAGAAAACAGATTGAAAAAGCTTTGCCAGCAAACGATCAAACAAGGCATTTGTGAAGAGAATGCCATTGCTCTTCTTTCCGCCGCTGTCAAATATGAAGCTCAGGTAAGGAGAACTTCTCTTCAGGCAAACAGTTGTTTTCTGAGAAATGAAACTGTTTAATTTAAACATAACTGCATGTAACTGATGAGGCATAATTACTGCAATTTCCCTTTCTGGCTTCCCAGACATTTGTGCAGCTACTAGTGTTTTCTTCCTGGCCTTTTGGCTTGCACCTGTGAGTCACGATTCTTAATCTGCTTCCTGCCTTCTCATCTGGCATGGCATGGCATGCAAATTTCTCACTGCCATTTACTTCTCCACCTTTGGATTTTGCTTTGCCTGTTCACTTCCTGAGCTCTCCACCTGATCATTTTGTCTGCCGGTGTCTGGTACCACTTTTAACAGGCAGTGGGAGAATTCACCCATAAAGTCCTCCCTATTTACACTTGTGCTTATATAAAAAATCCACTTTCGCCATGTTGTTTACAATGAATCGTGCTGACACGCAATGAATTACCTATTGTTATTCCTCTCCCCATATCCTGTCATCTGGTCTGCCCTTGGCTCTGGAATATTTCACTAGCACTCAACCTGTTATCAGCAGTACTGCAAGCGCTTTTTTTGTAAACAGACAAATACTTTCAAAGGTGTTTTCCTTTTCTCAACTTCTTAGTGCTATGCTGATTGTGGAAATAATGATGTGATAGTTTTTATTATTCAAGAAATCTGTGTATGTATTTTAGACTTAGTAGCCGTTTTTATAACTGAGCATGTTAGTTGAGAAGTCCTCAGCTTTCTGTTCAAGATTTCTTCTGCTTTATAAGAATGAAATTAATATAGCCAAACAGAGAAGATTAATATAGCCAAACAGATACGATGGATTGATAAACAGTTCCAGGTATAGGAAGCAAGTAGAAAGAAGGGACTGAAACAAAAACTGAGTAAAAAATGTTGCAGTAGTCTGTGCTGTATGGAGGCAGTGTACTAGATAAGATGAATTTGTGTGGGGATTGTAAAGAGGAGGCCAGAAGTCAGTGAGTTTTGTAAATCGAAATTAGTAGATAATAAGATTATCAGCTGCCAGTTACAAAGCAGTTGTAACCAAGGTATCAGTAAGGGAAGGCATGAACAGCTGAGGCAAAGAGGAATTGTACTTTCAATGTGTGGTGGTGGTAGAAGCGCAGCATATCGGGGAAGACTGGACAGGAAGGGAGGACCAAATGATGTGATTCTCCTAACAAGCAGAAGTTTTCATCAAAAGTTTACTCTGGAGTTTCTCCTCTTACAAGCTTATCAACAGTTTTGAATGTCTCCAAAGCAGAAGTATCTTTAGTTGTTGACCTGTGTCAGGTGAAGTCGTTAAAGAGTAGTTAAAGATACATTTAGGTGTATTGTGAAGTACTAAAACTAGCCTGGACAAAGTACTAGTTTATAATGGCTGAAACACAATAAACTGCATTGGCTAGATGACTAAACATATATTATCCTCCTCTTCCTTCTATGATTCATCGTTTTATTCTGTATACCTAGTCTTCTTTCAAAACATGTAATATTTTAACACGATCATCAGATGATGAATTGGTTCACCTGCCCCAGGTGCGGCATGTGCCAAACTCAGGAGTGCATTGTTGCCCTCCTCCCTACATTCACAGCTCAGAAAGGGATATAGTAGAACTGCTTCAGAGAAGCGCAGCAAAGACTTCTTTATCAAACGTATGGGATACTCTGTCTAAGGAATTGTGAAGTAAGCCAGGATCTTTCAGTGTACTACATTAATACAATAAAAATTGGTTTGAGAACCATGTGCAGTGTATCAGCACTTCAGTAGAAGACTGTCCAGAGGAGGATTATGAAAGAGGCCTGATATTTTGGAAGTTTGAAAAGATAGAATTAATTCAATTTTTTGTCATTAAATGTGAACACTGCAAGTGCAAGATTAAAATGCTGTGTCATCTGCCATTAACATATCAAATTAACTGAAGACTGACTTGGCTACTGTATGTATGCATCTGTTAGGATTAAAAATGCTTGAAAATATTTTGTCCTATCCTCAGAAAATACAAAGAGTTGCTGCTACAAATTACTTTAAAGCATATTTCTAATACACAGTGCAGCAAATTTTAGATTAGTCATCTTCTATATAACAGAATTAAAAGCCAGTATTTCTTGAAACTGCAAAATTAGTGATCAGAATTCTATGATATCTATGGTCCTTTTCATAGACTGGTACCAGAAAAGGCAGCGGCTGTTCATTTTATTTAACGTAAAAGTTTGCACATTGACTGTAAAGCAACCCAGATTCTGGCAGTAGCATTTCAGAGCTCTGCTGAAACTTAAGCTGTCAGTGTCTTTGGTCTTCTACATTTTTTATTTCTTCTACGTTTTTTATTTCTTCTTCTTCCATTTTCATTCCTTTTCTTGCTTTTCCAGCACTTTTTAATGAGAGATACTATTTATTTCTGTGCATTGTTGCTATGTTATTTCTTTTTAAAGGATATTTTATGCTGCTTGGCCTCTGTTAAAGCTTTAGGTACATCTTGACAGGGGCAATAGAAACATTCAATCTAAGCAAAAGTTTTCAAAGGGAAATGCACAGGTATTCTGCTAGATTTCTTTCTACTTTAAAGCCCTGGCTGCAATGTTTGTGTAGTTAACATGGACTAAAACTGGCATGGATTAAGAGACCTCTTTTTGCTGTAACTCCTGAAGAGTTTATAGATCATGGATCATACTGCCAATTTAGACTTGCCTTGCTGCTAGCTCCAGCTCTGCTTGCTGCAGAAGGTAATTAATTTTCCTTCAACAGCAAGTTGTTGCATAGGAACCAGCAAAACGGGGTTGACCCAGTGCATGGAGAGAAGGATTGCCACTGTTGTGAGGACTTTCAGTGGGCAAAATTTGCTGTGTGAAATCATGGTTGTATGGCCTAATGGCTTGTACCTGTCCTGTGCTGAACATCTGAACATCCTGTTATAGCATCCAGGGCAAGACAGAACCATTTTTGCTATCTGGGTATCCCAGTTCCTAGATATGGACACACAATTCCTAGGTTTGCCACAAAGGACACATGTATCCTAACATCCAGTTTGTGTTCAGTGAGCATCATTGAATGTTACATCATATTTTGCTTTATTTTCTGCAAGACTAGGATATCTGCTGGTTTTCACAGGACCACTACTGAATTCAGTGCAGGGAGGAAAAGAAAGGAGTTACTGATGCTCTAGTAGTTGTATGTGGGGAAAGTTGATGGTTTCACTTATTAATAACTTTTCTAATGAGCTCAGTAAATGTGATGGAGTTCTAGAGTCGATTTAGGTGGCTACTCCTGTTTTCTCAGAGGGGGTTTATTGAATAGTTTGTATGAACAAATTTCATCCTATCATTTGTGATCTAATCAAACTGATTAGAAAAGGGATTGGTAATGATGTGAACAATCTGGTGTATTCTCTGCTAATTAAATGACAGATCTGAAACAGAAAAATAATAACTTTGCTATAGTCATTCATATTACAAATTACCTCAATTTGTTCCTAGGACTTGGAAGAATTTTGCTTCAGATTTTGCATAAACCATTTAACTGTTGTTACACAAACTCAAGGCTTTGCAGAAATGGACCACGACCTCCTGAAAAACTTCATTAGCAAAGCAAGCAGAGTGGGAGCATTCCGAAATTGAGGTCTGACTACCACCAAGCTGACGAGCACGTTCTCTTCCCTCCTGGAAATACTTCTCCTTTGGAGAACTTATCCATGGTCAGAATGTGCAAAGGTTTGGAAAGGAAGACTCGGTGTCCATCAGCCTAGGAGATGTGTGAAAGTCTGCTAACATACAGGTTTTGTAAAGATGGCTACAGCGTAGATGTATGGTGAGAGTTCATTGCCAACAGTCAGAATTTAACAACAAAAATCTAATGCAGTAACTACCCTTTCCCGCTTAAAGTCAAGCAAACTAAGCTATCATTATCTTTGAGTTTTTCTTTTTTTTCAGTTTTTTTTTTTTTTCTTTTTTTTTTTTTTTCCAAACAACCAACCTGCATTTGGATTTTATCGACAGTGACCTGTTTGCTGCTAAAACTTTCATAGTATACTTTTATCATCAAACTAAGCTAATATGCCATAGTGGGCTTCTTTTTGCCTGGTTTATTATCCGGTGAAGACAGATACAAACTTGTTTTTCTGAACATATGATAAAGTAATATAAATTCTTTAGGATGAGAGGCTTTCTGATTGGTAGAAGGATATGTCTCACTTGGTGTTTATTTGGAGTGTAAATACGTAAGCCATGAAGAGCTTCAGCTGGATATTACAGTTTTGAGTTCCTGGCACTTATATCCATTGTTCTAGACAGAATGAAAAGAATCTTCCTTTCCATTACACCAAGCATGTTCCCTGGCACCCCAATGGGCCAGGAAGCATTCACAGTATTTGTCTGGACATGAATTACTGTGCTGTGTGTTTTGGTACTGAGAAAACCATCTGGTTACTTGTTACCAAGAAAAAGAAACCCAAATCCAAAAATCTCAAGAAAAGGGAAGTTCCACTTGAGGTTTGTCTATTCCTGTCTTACTATCTATCCCCAGATAGATCATCTTAAGAAAAATGGAGAAAAAGGTAGTTTTGAAGTGATGAAATGGGTCTTACAATTAAATCATAGGAGTGAAACTCACATTATTTCCACGTGGCAATAAGGACACCTTGTCCAAATACATTGTTTCAGGTTCTCCTTTGGTCAGTGCTGCGAGGTGACCATACCACTTACCTTACATGCCTTTTCAGGTGAGAGGAGTTGCCCTCTGGACATGCCTCTCTCTCATCACTGATCATAGAGGGGACCAGATGGCTAAGGTAGAGTAGGTGCTTGATTTCTAACTGACTAAAGTGAGTTAAGATGAAACCCCCACCCAGTGTTTCACAGAGGCAGGTTTGTCCCATTACAGAAGATGCTGAGTTCATGAAGCATTTACTTGAATTTTCTAATAGGCAACTGTGAATTAACCCTGAGAAATTATTTCTCTTAAAAGTTTGACTGGGTGAAGTGGCTTTAAGTGCCTTTTGTAGTAGTTTACAAATGGCAAAGGCAAGAAGCTGGATGACCAGGCTCAGTACACTAGTAAGTCATGCGACCTTCCTTCATATCCTTGCTGTGCCACAGAATCCTTCGATGACTTTTTCTAATCCTCAAATGTGGTTTCTAAGAACCTAATTCTCTTAAATGATCGCAGCCTCATTTCCTCATTTCTAAAGTAGAAATAACTGTTCTTTATTGTATTGGAGGATCATTTCTCAAACAATCCTGTTCCTTGAGAAGAAGGAAGAGGAGGAGGAGGAAAAGGAGAAGCCCATCCTCAGGGAAGAAAATGAGAAGTATGAGTAGTGCCTCTCTTCACATCAGTCCCTGCAGGTGTGAGTTGAAGTGTGAGGCATGCAGACAGCAGAATTTACTTAGGAAGCAAATTATTTTGGAAAATGCTGCGGTAAAAAATTACTTGTTTGAGACGTTTGCCTCAGACTGTCACTAGAAATGTATTGGATCACCTACTGGTAACAAGCGTATTCTGCCACCCTCTCAGTGACTAGTACAACTTCCTCCAGCAGCATAAGCCCATAGTTCAGCAGCTGTGTCAGTATTTTGTATTCAAACGGAACTGGTCAAGAACTTCCCAGTACATAAAGCAGTTTCATCAAAACCACAACTTCCCTGGGGGAATGAGATCAGTTTTGATAAGTTTGTGTTGAAAAGCGCTTGACTCAGGCACACAGATAGAGTAAAACAGTATCACGGTAGGGCACAACTTACTGCAAACCTTACATGATACCGCCCAGCACTAATACCAAAGCATAGACACAAGGCAATTCTACGTAAGCCAAGGCTGGGTCATTCCAGATGTTTTGCTTAAGCCAGGGATGGCTGGAGTGAAGTCTGCCTCTTTCAGTCCTGGGCTCGAGAACTGCCGGATTCACCTGCCAGCATTTTCTTAGCCGTAGCAGCACACAGAAGGAGGGCGTACTGCCACAGGCCAACCTTTGGGTAGCAGCTTGTACTGGATCCTGCCCCACATCCACGGCATCGCACTGGCACGCCGCCAGCCGCACTAGGAAATGGAACCAGATGGGCACCCATGCCACTTTTAACAGCCTTTTGGTCACTGCGGCCTTCACAAGAAACGTACTATAAAAGGCCTCTCCAAATGTTTCTGTTGTTTTACTTAAAGAACTAAACCAAAACTGTAAATGATTGTTTTTAATTCAATGTCTGATCAAAAACATTCTCTGCTCAATGAAGAGCCTGGTTCACTGGAGACACCGCTCCATAAAGTGACAGCACTGGAGCATGGTACCACTCTCCTAAGCTGGCTCAAGTTCATAACGCAGTAGTTCAACAACTACTGTAGTCAAAATGGCGTGCTTTCTTAGCAAGGCGTTTTTGGCTTAATATAACCAATAGTGCCATTTTTTTTTTATTTATTTCGTTCCTGCTGTAATTTCCAACCTACTGAACACATTAAAGCCTAGTTGCAATTTCAGAGTAATTGACAAAGCCTGTAATTTGAGAAAAAGCATCTCTGGACTGAATGAAGGTGATTCTAAAGATCCAGTGTGTCACTGTTGGCTTTTATTCATGCAGTGTGGTAGCATTACATTCATCAAGACATTTATTTATTTAATTTTTTTAAACTTTCATTTGCATGCACTTTCCTTGGCACTTAAAGGTCAATGTTTAAAAAAAACATACCAGCTTAGGTGGTTAAACATCAATGCATGTATATAAATAGGTGCTTGAAACCCAATCATGGGACACTTTAGAGGAAATTAGGGATGCGTTTCACCATTGTGAGATGGTCGGCAACAAACTTATGTTTGTGGATCTTGTAGCTTAAATACTTACTATCTGTTTTAGGATACCACAGACAAAAAGGTATTTGCTAAGAAGTGAAAATAAGGGCAAGCATAAACTGTATCTGGGGTTTAAATAAAGAGGGATGTTCCACATTGCAGAAACCAGGTGGATAACTTTCTGAATCAAATGAATTTGAAAGAAAAAGAAATGACAGGGATAGAGGTCATTTAAAGGTGCTCTTAAGTTACTGAAGCAAAGAGCCAGCATTGCATTGTCATCTCATACCCACCTCAAGAGTTTTATTGCAATGCCTGGTAACTATGTAAACTGCCGTATTTACATGATCTGAACCATTTCCATGGGCTTTCCTTGTAAAGCAAAGCATTTAATTACCCCTATAGAGACAGGATTCATTGGGTACCGCCTAATGATGTAGAAAGTTTACAGCCTGAACATAACATGATGTTTTGATTTCTTGTTTCTTTATAAACTTGCCTGGTTTCAATAGACCATTAATAAAAATGCCATAATATTTAAAAAGTATGAGTCAGATTTTTTCCTTTCTTTTCAGTAAAAGTGAAGAAAGTCCAACACTTGTAAACGGAGTTGACTGTAGTTAGTAGTGTGGGAAAAAAAAGAAATAAAACAGAGATAGCATTTCAGAGAGATACTTCAAAGTCTATTTGTGTTCTTCAGGAAATCACCACCACCAGATGAAGTATTTGTAAGCAGAATGAAAACTGAGTCTGCAAAAAAAGAGCTGGAGAATTTGCATAAGTGTATTTCCATCTTTCAAAGAAATTAATGCGCTAGTGACTTAATGATTAATAAAACTGTCCTCAAAACACAAAGAATTGTTTCTGAAGCAAATGTACATTATGACCAGCTTATTTGTTACATTTTAAAATACTTCAACTTGTACTTTGCACACAGCCATAATCTTCTCCAGCTGTTTCACATTTGACACAGGTTATCTTCCTGCAGCCACTCCTGTACCTGAAAACACAGAGATTACACATTCTGTGACATGTCAGAACAAACAGCATTTGGAAACAGGGGACAGCAGCAAGAGATTAAGGGATAAAACTGCAAATAAAGACGCTGGGAGTCAGCTCATCCGTCTCGAGATGACTACACAGCCAAGCCAGCAGATTAAATTCCCCTCAGCCTTAATGGAAAGAAACAGGCCTCTCCGAGATGCATTTCACATGACCTCATTTTACACAAACAGCTTAGGCAAAGACAAGTTTTCTCCACAAATGTACATTTCTCCACTGTGATGAGAAGAGTTTGATCAGTGGTGCAATCCTCACCATCAGGCACCTGAAACGCCCGCCCCCTTTTCTGTTCAACTCTTCTGCTCTGAATTCTAATTTTCTTTTTTCCTGAAACAGTTTCAATATTGTAGCCCATTTTGAATACAACAAGATCTCGCTGTAGGAAAGGTACTCTCAAACGTAGTAAGATTTCCAAATCTCATAAAAAGCCGTTAGTTTCAATACACATTTCTTTGCATATGTATCTGCTTAAAAATAAGACTGAAAATGTGTTTCCGGAGGGGGCAGGGACTGGCAAGTCAGCCAGTGCACTTTGTGCTCTCAGCATTGTCATGAACGCCGCTGCTATAAATAGCACTGCAAGTTCAGCAGAGTTATGAGTCACAAAGCACCTATGGGCTCTAATACAGCAGCAACAGGGAGCCTGCGAGGCTGACGTGCCTACGGCCAGATGCCCGGCCCAGAAAGCCATGGCGGCTTACACAGGAGTTTTGACATCCTGGGCTGTTTTCAGCAGCTCTGAAAGCAAAAGAATCGATTATGAAAAGCAGGGTAGTGAAATGATGGGGACGCTTCTAAATGCAGACTGCCTCAAGCACCTCTGCAAGGGCCGTGACACTGACCCAGACCTCGATATGGGCCTGCGTCTGCCAGAAGCATTACCAATGGGGGCCCTGGCACAAAAGGTCTGGTGAGAACAACATGTCCGGAACGTCCTATGGAAACTTCTGAAGGTAACTCCAAGCCCAACAGCGCAGCTATCTGGACCTCTGCACCAGCAGGGAATCACTGGAGATGGAATGACCTCTGCTTGTACCAGCTGCAGAATCATGGTGGAAGTGTGATACAGCAGGACATCATTACCATATGAAGGTGCCTTCTCATCTAATAAAAGAAAATTTCCAACTATAGACCTTTTAAAAGCTATTTTATTTATCTTGAAAGGAAACTGATTAGTTGTATAAAATATTATCATACATTTGATGTAGAGCCTTCAGTCTGTTTGAAAAAAAAATACATTGTCACAGTAAAGAAATAATAAAGCTGATTAGGCACTGGACTCTAACGTTACCCCTCTAGCCAAAGGATCATGGAAGAACTTCAACGGCTGTAACAGCTTACAGTCAGCGTACCCCAATGTTTACATACATTCTGTCTGTAAAACTGCAAAAAGTGAGAAAATAAACATAAGGTACTCTAACTCTTCTGTATGTTTTTCAGGAAGAAAGCTGAAGCCATATTGAGACTAAAAAAACCCCTCAATTTTATTTTAAAATTCATTGACAAATCAGTGTGCTGTCGGTAGAATTTTTAGTAGCTCTAGGATTAGCTTCCGTTCAACACAAGAACTGATCTTTAAAATGTACTAGTGTAAGTATTCTAGATTCAGCTAAACAATTTCTAAATAAGCTACCTGGAGAAGATGTTGTTTTAAAATGTTTGTGTAATGAATAGCATGCTTTTCTACTGTAACTGTTTTAATTTAAGAAGCTGCGAAAGCTAAATTTCATAAAAATGGGTAATTTTAAAGCAGGACCTCATTTATTTACTTATATTTTAATCCACTGGAAGTAAAACACGTGCTTTCTTTAACTGGCTATTTTGCAAACCCTTTATCATTGCAAGAAAAATTCCAGTATCTGAATCAGTAACTTACAAACATGTAAGCTGAAAAAAGTTTGGGGGTTTGGGTTTTTTTTTTTGCTAGTTGTAACTAGCAAAGCACTAGTTCGCAAGTTGCCTATTAAACTCTGCCTTTTCAGTAAAATAAAGCAGACCAATTTCTCCAAACATGGGCTCATCAAGTTCGGCTTTTGTGCAGATGCTGCAGTGAGGCCGATGGGAGATGCCCTGTGCTTTTAGAGACCAGGCTACTCTTACCTGGGACCCAACTGGAGACACTCAGCTTTCAGCTCTAGCAAGAGGTTCGGTGCCTGCTTCTCAAGCTATTTGGCTTGGCTACAGTTAGGTGAAAATTTGAAGAAATCAAGAATATTCCACATCATTATAATTTTGGAATCTTACGTGTACCAGGTGGGATTTAGGTTTCTTTTTTCCTTCTTTTTTTTTTTTCTTTTTTTTAATAATTGATAATTTTCCAAGGTAAGAAAGTGCACAACAAGTACTCTGCATATGGGAACAAGTTTCTGGGAGGAATCTCGGTGGGATTCATATTCCATGAAATTCAAACTGATGGGCAGTGTAACTGCCCTCTGAAATTACGCTGGGGCAAGAGCTGGGGAAGGAAAACTACAAAACACCAAGTATTGGTTTCAGTAGTACAGCTGCATAATGAGTTCACTTTGAATTCAGGTTGTACTTCTAATGTGAGGCCCTGACTCTACAAGGTCTAGGACTGCTGTGCAGTTTAAGTTAATGGGAATTTGATGTGCTAATTATATACAAAGACAGAAATCTTTGCAGTATCTGGCCCCTCATTTTCAAAATTTGCAAGTAATGAAAATCTAAAAATGAAATCTAAGAAACAAAATTAGTGCATTTCAAATCATTCTAGCTAACATTTTGTCTTTAGACAGAAAAATTCAATCCAAGTAGACTGAATTGGCTTAAATCAGTAATGTTGCAATAGAAAACTAAGACACCTTCCAAGTCTGTTTTTAAAATCCTCAAAAAAATATATAAATTAAATTCAGTGGCTTACATTGTATATATGCTACATCATAAGGCAAAGTATCATGAAAAACATTTAAAAATTTAAAAAGTCCAAATGCTTTCAACTAGCAGTTCGGAATAAAAAGCAACTAAAAAAGCAACTCAATTAATGAAGGCTATAAAACAAAAACAAGGTAAGAGGGCCTGCAGTGCAGCCCCTGGTCCTGAGAAGAATCACTTTTCTTCACTGGCTGAGGTATCATTTCCATCATTCAGTTTCTGCTTTTGCATTCTTGTTCGAGTAGATGCTTAAAAAAAAAAAAAAAAGAGAAATTAAATGCTTTCCTCAGAATTACTTCAGACATGATTTTAAAAATTGGTAATGATACAAGGAATTGAATTACACTATTCTAAATAAAACAAATCCCACATTTTAAAAGTAAACACGTAATTCTGAGTTGCTTCAGCAATTCCTGCTCAATCTCACACATCTTAAATTCATTCCACCCATTCACCGAAGTTCTCATTGCTTCTGTACCCTCACTTTGCCTGTTTTCATCCTGGAGGCGGGCAGACGGGCTGCATCACGCGGGGGTCTCGTCTTGTCGCCAGGCAGATGCTATGGGCTGCGCGGTCCCCGCATCCCACAGCCAGCCTGCAGAGGAAATGCCTTCCCCCGCCAGTGACGCACACTAACACAACTGGACGTGAGATAGAACATCCCTTCTCAACCTCTGCCACAAGTAAACACTGCAACACTTCCCCTATCTTAAAATAAACAAAAGGTGCCTAGATCCGTACTCATACCTATCTTGATGAGCAAACACTTCCTAGGTAAGAATTTTTAACGGGCAAATCTGCTCAGCTGCAGAGCTCAGAGTCCACCAGAGAGTGAGAATGCCTGGTCAGACCAAGTGTGTTCCTTCTTGGGAGTGGAAAATACAACTCAGATGTGGGGACGGGGCTGTTTTGCTTTTCATGAGCTAGATTTGAGTTTCATTTGAAAAACAGAAAAGTGATCCCATAAAATCTGAAAGAAACACTGATCCACAGTAGAAGAAAAAGTCTCAGGCATTTTAGTATAAAAGACAGCAAAGCAACGTACAAAATTACATACCATTTTCCTGTGTATATAATTTTCCTTTACTATACTGTAATCGCCTAAAAAGGTGTTCTGGTCAACTAAATGCTGCTGCAATTACTACTGATTTCTACCCGCAAGCTCTCAGCCAAGGGTCTGTCACTGGAGCAAGTGGGAAAACCTTGGCAAGCATTTCATTCCATTTCAAGAATTCTAGTGTTTAGGAAGAATGTGTCATGGTCATTTTCTTATTCACATGTAATACCACATCTTCTATGCTGCTGTGTCATTTAATATCCTCAAAAAGGCTTTTGAGGGTTTCCATTTTATAATCTGCATTTTCAAGATTAAATGGAGCAAGTACAAAAAACTAAGCAAGTTACCAAAATGACATTATTGCTGTGGGCATAAACTGTTCTATCCAAGGCACTCAGTGCCGTGCAGTTAACTAAAAAATAATACTCACTCATTTCTGCAAGCTTTTGTTGGAACTTGGACTCCTGGGGTAGGTGTTTGCTGCAGACAGAAAGCATATGACTAAGCAGAAGTTAAAAAAAAAAAAAATTTTTATCCTCATAACCTAACTTTAAATCAAGGTTAGTTCATTTCAGTGCTACTGCCGCCTTTTACAAAGATGCAAATTCTTTCTTCCTCCACACTAAACTCAAGAGTTGCTTGATTTCTCTTAAGTCTAAAAAATTTGGGGGTTGTTTTTTAAAAGACTGACTAAAGACAACTGCATGGTTTAGCACTCAGCAGTAACAGTAAGATGCTGGATGTACAGGCACCAAATAAATCCTTGCTTCTGACATCAAAGCATCTAATTGAGAAGTATTATGCTACCATCTCTCATTTAGTATATTTACTAAAGTTCACAAATTACCAGAAGTTAGGATGTCTGTCCCCAAGAACCAAATACACATAAATTTACTGAAAAGCTGAGAACAATCCCTTACCTTCCATCTGCTTCATCTTGCCCTTCTATATCAAAGCGCAGCCTCTTCAGTGGCTTAGGAGCAGCGCTTACTTCTGCGCTGCGTTTTAGCTGGCAGTCACTGTTGCACACCATCTGGTTTATTTTTTGAAACTTTTCAGAAGTCTGAAATTACAAGAAAATAAGGAAAGAATTGCCAATAAATCCTGAAGCTACTCAAACTTTCCAGATTATCCAGTTTACGAACTCTATCTTCTTTCAAAGCAACTAACATAAAATGCAAAATATTTTAAAGAGAAGTCTGGATATTTAAAAGGAGTTAACAGGACACCCCTGTAATCTTTGTGCTTACAGATTCCATAAAACACTACATTAAATAAAACACTACATTAAATCACTGGCCAGTTCTACAGGTGCCAGCAGGCTACCCCATTCCTCCAAAAGTTACATGCATTCAAGACCAGACATGAAAAATTTTAAAACTCACCCCAAATGATTCACCAATCGACACCAGAATTCTGCCAAATGAGGAAGAGAAGTGTTTAAGATTAAGCTACATTTAACAATGATAGATGCATCCACTAATTTGCACGGCTTAGTATAGGACATCAACAAAGTCTCTTCCTCTCTCTCTCTGCATTAACAGTGCAAACCCAGACTGCATTTCACTGTGTTGAGACCATTTACATTTCCATTCAGGCCAGTGTATGCTG
>NW_009232366.1:26606-44261 GCF_000690835.1 Fulmarus glacialis
CCAGATAATCATCCTTTCATCATTACCTGTAGTATTTGCTAATCAAAATCATGCAGGACTTCAACCTAAAATATACAATAATATTTTAACATTTGTACACAGTGGGCCAGGTGCAATGGGACTCACTTGATCCTAGTTTGAAAAACCCACTGGAGACTTGCGTATTTGCTGTCATCCTCGTCTGCTAAGAACTAGTGACCCCAGATAATCATCCTTTCATCATTACCTGTAGTATTTGCTAATCAAAATCATGCAGGACTTCAACCTAAAATATACAATAATATTTTAACATTTGTACACAGTGGGCCAGGTGCAATGGGACTCACTTGATCCTAGTTTGAAAAACCCACTGGAGACTTGCGTATTTGCTGTCATCCTCGTCTGCTAAGAACTAGTGACCAACAGTTCAAAATGTTCTGCTCAGTCAACTAAATACTCTGAACCATTTTGTTCCAAAAAAGTATCTTCTCTTTAAACAAGTGTACAAAGCTCATCTATATTTTTCAGGAGTGTGATCCAGAGTCAAAGCCAACAACATTTAAGCAACTAGCTCAGAAAACCCCTCTTGGATGTGACTATTCTAAAAAAAAGGAAAAAAAAAAACCAAACTCCTTGAGCACACTGACTCAACTGAAACAGAAAAGTGCTCAAAGATAAAGATTCCAAATACAGGACACAAACTTTTAACCAGAAAAGAGATAACAACCACAGAGTATTGACAAACTAGACTGTGCGGTTTTCTAATTTGCCTCCACTAAAATCCCCAAAATACCTTTAATTTAGTCAAAGAAATGCTTGTCAACAACCTACCTAGACCTTGGAGTCATCTTTGTGGGTGACTGAAACCCGTCAGAGAATTTGTATGGGCTCTTCAAGGGTGAGATGTAGATGTTATTGCCAGCAGGGACACGCCGAGGAGAGTTGGAAAACTGGTAAGGGCTGCGAGGAATGTGTGGGATAGGTGACAGAGTGGGAGGCTATAAAGATAATAAAATAATCATAAGGTTTTATTGTCTACCTGTTCCTATTCTATTAAATAATTAATACTTAACACAACTAGCCGCTTACCCTGTTGGAGGCATACTGCAAAATGTTCGTTTTCAGCTTCTGCATAAACACTAAGTTGTAGAAGACTATAATGGAGTCATACTGTTCTTCCCTGATAAGAACACGTTTGAAAGTCTACATAGGGTGAGAAAATCATACACAGTAAAAAAAAAGATGACAATTTTACATTTGACAAACTCATAAAACCATTCAAAAAATCTGTGTTAGATACAAGCTAAGATGGCATGTGTATCGTATGCAAGCCATTGTAACTACTATTTAGAACTGGTTTACATTGTTTCCTTTTTCCAAATATGTATGAACATCAGTAGAGGCACCTACTTACTTAACTGCCACAGCCCCTTAATGCGAACGCAGTTCATCAGTACTTTAACAATTTTTTCCAAATTTAAGCTCCAGTTACTTGCACGCATACAATTGTCAAAAAAAGGCTTCACTACTGTGCACACCTGGCAAGGCTAAAAAAAATCATTATCGACCTGATGTGGAAAAAACAGTTCTTTAGGCCTGGAGACAAAAGTCTGGAATTTAGCCAAGATGCACAAATACACTGTGAGAAATTCTGCTGCTATAAGGATGCCTACACTTCAATTAACGTTTGTTTGATTTTCTATTGATTTAATTATCATTTTGTGCAAAGATTTAAGTACAGTAAGGCCCTTATAAAGAAAGGAACTTCTTAGTGTCAGAATTTAGCCTGCAACCTTAATACATACATACCTGTTTGATATATAACCATACATATCTATTTGATATCTTATTTCTATTGAAAGCTTCTACAGAAAGTTATCTGCTTATCTCCCCTTAATGCTAAGTTAGGTAACTCTTAAAACAACTTGGGTTGTCTTTGAAAATCCTATTAGCACTAGACCTGAAGTAAAAAAGTGGAATGAAGTTTGCTTTCTGAGGAGAGTTACCAAACTATCTGTGCAAGATGTTTAAAGAGACATTTAGTACTAGAGCCAGTTCTCTCCTCCATAAAACGGAGATGTAGTGAAGCAGAAGTTTTCTTTTTCATGTTCAAGTGTAGGGGTTTTTTTGTTTGTTTTAGACAAACAGAGAGAAACAATTAATGTTTTTATAGAGGGATAACACTAAAGAATTTCCATACCTCTTGATTTGTGTTGGAAAGCTCCTTGTATGCTGAAACTATTGTTTTAAATCTAAGATCTACATTCTTTACTTTGCATATGCCATACATGGAACACATCATGATCTATTAAAGGAACAAGACAAGACAATTAGAAATGCAGAAAATGAATTCAGCTTCTTCATTTCAAGTTAAGAAATCAATTGATGAGCTTTCTATTACTGATTGTGCTCTGTAAACTAGTATGCAACTCAACTTCATAAGAACTTCCAGAATATAAGTCAACTACTGTTCCCTCCATTTCTGTATGACAATCAACTAATTGGATCCGATATTATCTTTTCAAACTCATTTCACATGCTGCAATTTTAGGGTAGAATAACAAAACATTTATCAGCCACACATGTTGTCTTCCCAAAGAAAATCAGTATTTTCTTAGGCAAATTATTAGAAAATTTGGTGTCTTCATTATTTTGAAAATAGCTGTAGATGATATTTGAAGATCCCAGAGTAAGTAACTGCCAGTACTTAAACTGAGATGATAGACTTCACTCTAAATTAATTTCTCCTTTGAGTGATCAATAGAGAAATAAAAACTCAGATTACAATTTCTAATGGCTAAAGGATGTATAAGGAACATTTTGTTCAGGAGAGTCTTTTAAAACTTTTTAAAACTTTTTTGTTAACATTACCTGGTCCAAGTGCCTGTCTCTCATAAGTTCATACTCATTTTGCAGTGTGTGCTGGAAGAGGGTCCAGATCAAGGGTTCCAGGTCAGGATGTTCAGAGAGAAGCCGAAAGAACAAGGTATGTAGTCGAAGATAGGCCAGTAGATAAACTTAAAAAAGAGAGAAGAAAAATAAACTGAAATGGTAATAATAGGGGTATACAAAATAAAAGAAGCATGAAGGATGGACAGCAATTGAACGTTCACCATCTCCCACTACAAGAACTATGAGCCATCAAATGAAGGTAGTAGAAGCCAGGTTCAAAATAAATGGAAAAGATTCTTCATACAACAGGTAGTGGACACACGGAAGTCCACACCAAACAGTGCTGCACATATATGTCGGCGTTGATTCAAAAAGAGTCTGAACAAGCACTTGGAACACAAATCTACTGAGAGTTACTAAGCGGACACATCGCAAAAGGCTCAGGAAAACTGCCGAACTGGAAACAGTCAAAGCTTGGGAAAGCATTCAGGGGAAGCACCGTATATGCTTGCCCAGTTCTTTAACTTCCCGTGACATCTGTGTGTATGGTCACTGCTGGAAAAAGGATACTATGATAGAAGAACCCTCCATCTGAGCCCATATAGCCATTCTTACAATCAGTAGATAAGTTTTCAGTTCGAACTTGCAGTGTGTAGAGCGCATGCATTAACCTGCTGGCATTGTTTTACTATTTCATCCAACAGCAGCAGTGGTGTTTACTACAGGTGCTATTATAATGTTTTAATTAAGAAACGTTGAGCTTCAAAACCCGAAAAGGACAAATAACAAGAGATAACTGCAATTTCAGCACGTACAGAAGCAACGAACCTTTTTTGTAGAACAGAGAGAGGGAGGTAGATTTCTGTAGTTTCTGTGTTTGGGGGGTCACAGCTGGCTGAGCATCTGGAGTGGAAGCAGCACTTGGAGGAGGTCCAGATGCTTTCTTCTTAGGAGATCTCACAGGAGAAAGATAGCTGGAGATTCAACATATATTAAGCACTTCAGTATCACAGGATAAAGGAACAATTTTATATGAATAATACTTGCAGGAACTCTTCACTCTTCCCCCATTAGAAGAAATTAATTGCTACTGTAACCTGTTATTCCCATATCAGAAATTAAAAATTCAAGTTATTGATTAAATACCTGATAAAGGGACTTACTTATTCCTAGACAAGTAAGAAAACAGTTTGCAATTACAAGTTTGACAGGGCTTAGAAAAAAATATTTCAGAATTTGATTTCGCTAAATTTACATGTCTAATAAGCAGCATAACAGTTCAACATAACCTAAGTACCAAGCCTAACAAGTAGGAAAACAGGATACAAGTGGATTTAAATATTAAGAGCAATATTAACGTCACATTTTACTAGACCTCAAGCACGCATGTCACTTACAGATCTGCTGCAGTGTGATTATGTTGGAGAGGCAGATTGAGAGTGGAAGTGGGCTCAGGCTGATCAGTTTGGCCTTCTCGTTCTTTTGACTGCTTGATACGATCGAACAGAGGTGACCCCTAGAAAAATGACAGTAACAGTACATTATACTGAGAATAGACAACCATGCTGGATGAATTTTGTTCCTTCTTCTCTAAAAACAACCCCCAATATATGATCCTAAACAGAAGATTAATGCTTTGAAATACTTCAGAACATTCATACTTTGCCAGATAAATTTTAACTATTTAACTGACAAATTTTAACTATTAAATACACCAAATACTTTTTCTGTTTCAATAGCAGTCCATTAGATACAGGCTAACTGCAGAATTGAGACATAGTTGTATTCTAGAGTCTTTTATTACTTCCTATTAAATAGCCATTCCTGAAAAGAAGAGCAATCAATACAAGAAAATACATAAAAGGTCACATTTCCAGAAAAAAAAAAACCACATCAGTGACTAAAAGTTACTGCTGTATCTAGTGTCAATCCATTTCTGCTACAACATCTACCCAATATTTTACACACAATAATATACAAAACACAGTCATAACACATCTAACTGCATTGGGCACTATTTAGATCTCTATAGTAACATGTTCCAAAGCTACCTCTGGCAAGAGTTATAGTCACTCACATTAAGTCTCTGCCCTCATGCCCAAAAACAAAAACCATTTTGATTTTAGGTCAATTATCAGTACTTTAGGCAAGGCAGCTGGAATACATCTGAACCTACTAAGAGCTTGAGGTAGGAGGTGATGCACAGAGGGTGTAAGTGGAATGGAGAAGGTTCTGGCTGAAGCAACATTAGTACTACTGCTGACATTAGTAATTAGCAGCAGTCTTGCAGAAACAAAATCTCAGGCTTTTGCTGCTTGTGTGTCATGTACAGAGTACAATTATGCTGAAACAGCAAGACTGCATGGGAAAATATTTTGGTACTGTATTTATAATTAATTTTGAAAATACAGGGTTGCTGGCTTCTGTTTATTTTCTTTAAAGTCATCCTTGAGCACAATGTTGCCTTCCAACAGTGCAGCATCAGAACTCCAGAAGCAACAGAAGAACATCTGATTAGCAAATATCTGCCTTCTCGGGAGGAGAGCAGTGTCCATAAGACTGGGAATGAAGTGAGCAAAACCAGACATTCGGCATTTTCCTCCAAATGATCCCCCAAAAGACAGCAGTAAAATCAATCAGCTCAACACTTTGTACATAACGCGTTGTCTGATTGTCCAAGGTCTATTTGGTCCTACAAATGCGTGTTACTAATATTAAAATATGATGGCACAGATGACAATAACAACCAGGAGCACAGCACGCATGTAAAGCAAGCTGCATCACCTGGCTAAGGGAATAAGAAGAGGCCTAGTAAAATTAGACTAGATTTACTAGAATTAAAACTAGCATTAAGACTTTCCTCATTTAGCCTTATTTCTGAAAAAAGGACACTTTTCTTCTGAAGTGCATCAACTAAAAATTCAGAGCAATGAGACAAGAGTGACTTGAGATTTACAATTTTTCACATTATGTAATTTTTAAAATATGATTTTGGCAGTACTGGAGTTGTTTCATCCATAACAGAAAAACATCCGTCACTGACTCATAACCACATAGTTATTTCTCCATTTCTCAACCAGATCAGCTCTTGGGTTGGTTTGCAACATCTTTCCCTGGACTTAGGCGTGCACGCACTTCCCATTTGTTTCTTTCAGCGCTGCCCTTGCTGGAAATGCAGAGACACGACCTTCTCAATTTCTCATTCTTCCGGACACTGGGCCTCTTCCTTTTTATTACTCCCATCAGCGTTTCACTGTGCTCTGAAGAATCCAAGTTTCTTTCCCAGAGCAATCACTAATTCCTTGCCGAAACATCTCTTGATTCCTTGACTAAAGATGAATCCCACTTCATTCATTTCACATCTTAGCTATTAATGACTGAGAAAGTATTGTTTTCAATGAAGCATCAGAGGAAAAGGAGGTTGATAAAGGGGAATGAGAGGTCAAGAAACAGAAGCAAAAGTTCAAAAGTTACTATTTTTGAAGCTAGCACCTGAGACCAGCAGTTCCAGGTCCTCTCTCAACCCTGCTCTGATTTTCACTATACAGAGTGTGATTTCATTAGATAAGGTGAGGGGACACAGCAGCTTGCTACCTATGGAAGGGACCTGCCTACTTTTGCATCATTTCCACTCCTCCTCTTCTACTTGCCAGCCATGATAATCAGTCAACCTCTGCATAAGTCAATTCAATGCGCTAAACCAGCATTAAGTTAACAGAAAAAGCAAAACCAGACTTAAGCCAGCTCTGCAGAGAATCACAAGCAAAGCCAGAACAGGCATTAAGAAAAGACAGGGCAGCAACGCCACGGCAGTTGGGAGCAAAGCAGGAAAGAGCAGAAAACAGGGAGTATGAGGTGTCCCGCATTTACTGACAACCACCTCTTCAATCAGCCAATTGCCATGCAAAACTTTACCGTGCAGGAATTCATGAAACCTACTGCTGCTTTCCATCATTTAGATGAACTACAGTTATGTTGTGGTTTAACCCCAGCCAGCAACTAAGCCCCACGCAGCCGCTCACTCACTACCCCCAGGTGGGATGAGGTAAAAGTGAGAAAACTCGTGGGCTGAGACAAAGACAGTTTAATAGGTAAAGCAAAAGCCACACACACAAGCAAAGCAAAACAAGGAATCCATTCCTACTTCCCATCGGCAGGCAGGTGTTCAGCCATCTCCAGGAAAGCAGGGCTCCATCATGCGTAACAGTTGCTTGGGAAGACAAAGGCCATCACTCTGAACGTCCCCCCCTTCCTTCTTCCCCCAGCTTTATATGCTGAGCATGACGTCACATGGTACGGAATATCCCTTTGGTCAGTTGGGGTCAGCTGTCCCAGCCGTGTCCCCTCCCAGCTTCTTGTGCACCCCCAGCCTGCTCGCTGGTGGGGTGGGGTGAGGAGCAGAAAAGGCCTTGACTCTGTGTGAGCACTGCTCAGCAATAGCTAAAACGTCCCTGTGTTATCAACACTGCTTCCAGCACAAATCCAAAACACAGCCCCATACCAGCTACTATGAAGAAAATTCCGAAACTCTATTCCAGCCAAAACCAGCACAAGTTAGGAAGAGGCTATTCTTTGTGTAGAAACACCTACTTATAGAGACCAAGTAGCAACATGCAGCGAATCCAATACATCTTTTTTGGCTCCCACAAATACTAGTTGACACTGTGGTTAAAAATGTGTCAAGATAAATGGGGTGTTGTCACCCAGCTGGCCCCCAGCAGCGCAAAGCGACCAGCATCAGCAATGGTGGGATGTGAGAAAGCACTCACTCAACGTGTGCCCTTGGGCAAACCACAGTTGGGTTGCCTACCCTGACTGCAGAAACTTCGTTAACGCTGCGGTTGCATGAGCAGGAAAAAGTTATTTAGTTTTCAGACCTGGTGAAATTTAAGGTGGGCGTTCTGCCGATCACGGTTTCCACCTTATAGCTGAGAGGACTTTAGATGAAGCCCTCTGTGCTCATTCCCCAGGGACCCCTACCACTCTGGCTGGTAGCTTTCCAAATGCACAGCCACGTAGTTGGAGAAGAGAAGTAGGTGCTACACTGATGAGACTGGTGCCTCACAAAAAAAACAGAGTATGCCATAATGTAGAAATATGCAGAAGTGAGTTTTCTCTAACGCATCTACCCCCCACCCTGCAAAACTGATGGGTTTAATTACAACCTTGCTTCCTTTCTTTATATTTAAACATGAAAAGACTTCTATTTAGTGAATCTGAAGCGCATTCTGCAGCTTGCAGGGAGTCAGGGCAAACTCTGTTCAGCTTCAGTCCCACTACTTGATATTCAACGATCTACCTCTCACTCGAATGAGCGAAATAATATCATTAACCAGACAATTACCAGTCCTCTAAGTAATAGTCACAAAAGAACTTTAACCCCCGGGTCCAGCTTTATCAAACAGGAATGTTTATCAGTAACTTGTTTCTAAAGCAACATCATTCACGCTATCTTTTACAAATTTTATATTGCTTTTTAAAGCTTTTAAGCAGCATTTCAGGTCAACAGGTCACCTCCAATGCATTCCTTTCACATGAAAGGAGTTTTCCACAGCTTTTACTTTAATTTAATGCTCAGTAAGTGATTAATGTTACTAGATGGAGCCACAGAATAGATTTTACTAGTTAAGTGAACTGAACTGCTTTTCGTTTGAGACTTCCCTGTGATGGCTAGAGAAGCACCATTTTATCAGAGCAAAAATGGAGAAAGCAATTAAGGCCTAAAATTTCTCAGGGTCAAACGGCCACTGGCACCAGAACAAAGAATAAGACTGAAATTTGACTCAGCCCCCTCTCACACTACCCAGGGCTAACTATAACTCTGCAATGCTAAATTCTGTGAATTAAGCAGGACTTCATTAAGTGAGCCTCTGCAGGATGCTTCCCTGCAGCAACACCTGCATCGCAAGCATCCGCGGTGATTTTTCCCCAATCTGAAAGCTCCTTTTATGGACAAAACAGGCAGAATTTCTTGTTGACTAATCTTTATTTGGCTATGATGAAACTACAGGACACACAGGTGCTTCCCAGCTTCCTGATCTTTAACATCAGCTCTATCCCAACAACATGTTTAACTGGACTTTGGTTTCCATGAAAAGATTAAACAAAAGACCTAAATCCTTAAATACAGATAACAGCTACCCTGGGGTTTGGGTGTACTCCACTGACTACAGAGGAAGTCCCTGAGCAGCTTTACTCTCAGTGCTAACTAGCAGTTTGCAGTATTTTAAAAACTGCTTTTGTCTTTGTTTTCTATTGCTTTATGTATTTATTCTTTATAATAATTTCCTAATCGATTTTCAGGTTTTAGTTATTTGTCCACAAATTTTAATGCAGTATTTATCACTAAACTATATGCATATCTCAATGCCAGGCTCCCTCGGGGTTATTTTTGGGGGTTTTGTTTGTTTGTTTTGGGTTTTTTATAGTCAATACCACCTCAAATTATTGAATCAGTAAATACAATACATAATGTTAAGAAATGTTCTTCTTCATAACATGCTAAAAGGTGGCTGTGATTTTGCAAGGCAAAACAAAGCCGATTTAGAACTGACAGCTTTGGAATGGAAGTACAAGGACTGGATCAGCGCAAGCAATTTCCATTCCCTTTTCCCATGACAGAATTGCACGCCCAGATAAGTGACTTCTGCTTGCAACTGTCTTTTCAGAAGCTTCACATGAAAATTAGTATTCAGATTTCTGAAATAATTTAGGCCTGCCAAAATAAAATATACTTCAATCATGGTAGCATTTACCATTACTTACCATTAAATAGCATTTACCATGAAAAAACAGCAAGATTAAGGACCATGTTTTAATTTCAAACATATGAGTTGTGTTATATAAATTATGATCCTATTAGGGCTTGTTCTTACAAAAATTATAAAGAAAAACGTTAACAACTGCAGTGTTAATGGTTTAATTCATACAAGAATACTGTCAGATCTGCTTTTAACTCCTTAGAGTAAATGTATGTTTAATACAAGTCCTACTCCTACCTTACTGATCTCCAGCATTTAAAATCAAGTAATACTGTCATCAAGCTTTGTGAGGATTTCCTTTTATCCAAATGCGCAATATGCAGAGGAAAAAAAAAGGCAGAAAAGAAACAGTGGCTCTTAATTAGTTCTGGTCATTTGAGAGGTTTTTCCTCCTCACATAAGAGGCTTAGAAAGTCATAAACTATGAAGGAAGTGACTGATACACATACAAATCATGAAAACTGATTATTTGAAGTCCGTGACACAAAGCACGTGAGCAGCTGACGTGAAAGCGGGTATCCTAGCCTCAAGCCTGTTAGGAGTTTTCAAGTTCAGTTCTCTCATGCTCCAGCTTCTTATAAAATAAAATAGCTATTGCACCAAAAAAAGAATGGTGCTCTCTGCCCTGGCACCATTGTGGAAATGTGGAACTGATTTAGGCGGTCTCTAATGTATATACATATATACTAATATGAAATCAAGCATCTCTAATGGGAGAAATGGAGATTTCCTATCAAAAGTTATTTGAAGGCCTAGTAAAAAAGGAGTTCAAATCCCTTCAGTCAGAGAAAGTAAGCCAGGTCACCACAGGTAGATATGCATCATAAACTTGTGTTGCTGTAAATAGTGCTGCAAATCCATTCTCTTTGCAGTTTTGCAACAATCTAGCCTTCCTCAAAAGCCTCTGGAGAAACCTGCCAAATATTGGTAGAATTCAGAAATTATTTCAGAACAATCAAAACCACAATTTTCAACCCCTCTCCTCCCAAAATTGCTCCTCACAAGATGGTTTTATATTAACCAATTATCTATGTTTTACAGGGTCTCTCAGCAAAGGTCCATGGGGCCACCTCGCTGCAGGATACAAGAGCATCGTCAAAATATGCTTCCTAGCAATGGAGAAGAATGCATGTGAAAACAGCCATCAAACTTCTGAGGCCCACCACACACGTGTCTTCCCCAGAAATTACAGGAAGGTGTGGGGACAGATGAAAAAAAACTCAAAAAGCATATCACAGCAAGACAGTTATCAGGCACAATGAGATATTCGGGGTGATAGGTGCTTTTAAAATCAGCAGCAACAAAGTCAAGCTAAACTAAAAAGTGAAACAAATTTAAAGACAACGCAGGGATTCCAGCAGGGATTCCAGTTTTTTTCTCCAGTTTTTAAAATTTAACTATAAAGATGATAGACCTTCTGTGTTAAGATAGTGACTAATACTACTGGTATGTTCAAAAATATTACAGACTGATGATAACGCTCTGCAAATAGGGAAACTACTGACACAGTTATTGCTTTGTAGCTCTGCAAACCAATCACCAGTTGAATATTGAAGAGAAAAGCGAACCGTGGTCATCAGGTGCTCCTATTTGCCAGGCCTGTGAGACTAACTGTTTAAAAATCGCTTTGAAAGGAGTTTTGAAAGAGTCTACAAGCAGAACTGTATTTTTATTCAACTATTTTGTTTAAACTACTGAGGATGGCCCTGGGAAGACTGCTACTACATGGCCTGCAGTAGGCTCTTGCACCACTTGCTTCAGCAGTTTTTCTGCTCAAGACTCACGCAATATACAGAGCTTTTTATAAAAAAAAAGAAAGGCTCGCTGAGTAACGGAGGAGTTAATATTCAGCACATTAAAGCCTTAAATACACAAATACTCTAAGTCAGTACAAGCCAGTATTCCACCAAAAGACACAGTCCCCATCTTCTCCATCTACCTGCGCCCTCCCTCCCTCCTCCCCACCATCCCCAATCCCTCTTGTGTCAGCAGAATTGGAGATCTGGTCCAGGGAACTGAGGTTTTGTTGTTATTGTTGTTGTTTTTATTTAGTTAGAGGTTTTTTTTTGTTTTATGTAAACAAATTTGGCAGGGGAGGCCTCAGTTTTACATTCAGAACAGCTCCCCTATTCAGCTCACCTTATGGCAATGCAAGTGTTTGCATTTTGTCAAATGAAGAGACAGCTGGAGGATGACATGAGACACCATCTTTCAGTGGCAGTACCAGGGCAGAGAAAAGGAACTCACACCTAACAAATTCCCAGGTTTCTCCTCTAAAGTGGTCAACGCATCTTTGAATGGGGTGGTCTTGCAGAAGATCTCCAGATCTTGAGATCAGAGGCTCTGACAGGCTCCTTCAGGTAAGGCTCTTTAAAGAAAGTGCTGCCATAGTGCAGATGGGAATGCAGTTACTGGCTAATTGACAGATACTGGAAGTATGAATAAATGGTCAATTTTCACAGTGGAGAGAGGTTATCAGTGAAGTCTCACGCTCTCTGCTGGGACTGCTGCTGTTTAACATTCACAAACTATCTGTATCTGAAGTAATTAGCATGTTTATTACCTAGCTCCCCAGTGTATCCAGGGGAGTTCACTATGACTAATTCTTGGACAAATCTTACTTCTCAAGATTTTTAGGCGAAAGCCAAAGGTCTCAAAGACAAACTGAACTGATACCAGTCTTCCTCCCTCTCTGCACAAGAAATCACCCGATGTGAACCATTTGACTGTCGGAAATGATAACATACCAGCCGGCAACAAAATGTCCTGCCAAAAATCTTGAGGTTGAGAATTATATCAACCACCTTAAACCGTGAAAACAGTACAGAGTGTGAAAACTTTTTCAGTGAAGGAAGTAGAGAAGAGATGCTTTAAAGGACCATTACATTTATTGACATCACACAGTATTAAAAACAACACTTCTATAGTTATTTCCATATATGAAAAATCATTACACTCAGGAGCAAAACAGCACTCAAGCACGCACTTTCTTCAGAAGAACTTTTGGGTCACAAAATGCCTATCTCAGTAAAGAGATTTTATTTATGTAATTGCTGTGGTAACAATCAAACAGATTGTTGCAGTACCACATCACGCTTTCCAGCAGTTTCATTTTTAATTGACTTATACAGTCCCAGTTCCCAGAACAACAATTAAGAGCAGTTCCAGGAATTATTTTTCCGAGTACAAGCAGAGACATGACAACGAAGCACCTCTTTTGAGATTTACGGTTAAAGCCAGTAACTCAGTTTCAAGTCTCGTGTTCTTTCCAGTTTCTCTTTAGCTGGACAAATTTAGGTAAAACATACCACCAACAATTCTCTTAATCCAGCTAAAAGTGGTAAGTGTGCAGGGCAACTTTGTAGAGAGCAGTTTTTGAAAGAGCAGGACACTATCTTTTACCACATAATGAAGGAGTCAACGAATTATGAATCGAAAAAAGTATACAACAGATAATGAGCAGAGAATGTGGATGAGCACGTACAGGAAGATCAATTCTCTAGAAAAAAGTAATATTAGCTAGGGGATGGTACATGTCCTGAAACCATTACATGATGCTATTTAAAAGCTCTATGATATTTAAAAGCAAAAAGGACTATAAATATCTTGCAATATGCTTTGCATAATCTAAAAGAGAAAAATAGGACAAAGAAATTGGAGTTCCAAGAACAATACGCCATGTTTCATAACAAAATATGGCAACACAAGCATGAAAACTGTTTTATGCAATGGATTAATCAACCACTTTTAGAAAATATTTCAATCTGAAGAAAATTACACATGACAACGAGAAGAAAGAAAAAACTAAAATTGTAACAAAACTATCAGTGTAACAACATTTTGGGCCTAAACCCACCCCTTAAGAAGAGTTTTGATCTTAATTTGAGCCCATACTTCTGTGACTACCATTACAGAGTATCTCAAGCTCAGTTACCTCAGTCTATACCTAGTATTTGCTCAAGGCAGACAAAACCTGGCAGTCATTGTGTTTGTGCTTAGCTTTCAAAGCAGAAGCATATGCAGAGCTTCTGAGCACTCAGCTGACAGAATTTAACAAGATGCCTCCAATTAAATATTTCTGCCTTAAAAGCAGTTATTTAACAATCAGACAAAATACAATGTAATAGAGGTAAGGAGTAGTGCACTGGAAATCAGATTAACAAGAGAAGACTAAAAAAAGTCTTGGGCTATTATTTAAGTCTTCATTAAAAATACATTCTTCCCAATCTGAAAATAAGTAACTGAATTTTGACAGCATAAAACCAGTGTAAGAATCACTCAAAACACCCCAAACTTTTCAATAACTTGTCTGAACAGATCTGAAACAAAAACTTGGAAGACACTGGTATCTGTATTTTTTGACTTTACACCCATTTCATACTTTTTAGTAACTTTACAAATCTAGTATTTTAACATTTACTAAGTGTTTTTCCTGCTGTTTTCTCTCAAAGTTTTGCAGATATTACAGTCCTTTCTACTAAAAAAAGTTCTGATCTTACCGCCCCAGCTTTTTTTCTGGTTATCACTTCACTCCCCCACTCCTCTTCAGGGCAATTTCACTGATCTAGAGCATTAGTTGGCTTCCTTAACTACAAACTGTAAATTTGTATAACCGTACCAGAAACAATTCCAAAATTAGTATGTCAGCATTAGCTTTTCATAGATCTGAGATGGAAAAAATGTAACTAATACTGTGAAACACAAAAGTATCCCATCCAGTAAATGATAGACTCAGAAGTGTCTTACACTAAAACATGTGGAGTATCCATGGAGTTACTCTAGGATCCTCAAAAAGACTAAAGAAACCTTAATACAATAAAATATATCTGCTTTAATTTTTTTCTAACACCAAAAGATGTAGCTGAGCTAGCAAAGAAGGGCAAAAACACTAAAAAGGGGCAAAAAAATTTAAATGATGTATGTAAGATCTAAGTGAGTGTGTCTGTGTAGTAAACTATAGCTACAGCTATGATCACTTGGACCTCAGCAACATCTGCAAGAAGCTCGACCTAAAATTTCCCCAAATTAGGCCAGTATTATTTTTCAGAAAATAATGTAAGACATGATATTCATTGCCTTTCCTCATAGCCACACACAAAAATCTTTTTTGAAGACATCAGTGAAAGCTAGCACAGGCTCTGGAAAAACATGCTGGAAGGCAGAACATTTCCCCCCTTAGATATTTAGAGCAAAATGATGCAGGAAATTACTGATTTATAGTGCTTTAAAACACTTAGTTTCCAGTTTACACTATAAGGTCAAGCCTAAATGCTTTTCTATGTAAATACAACGGCCTAATATACAATGTCTGATTACTGGATGTCACAGAGGACAGTTGCTGGTCACTACTTCATATAAAATGAGCTACATTAATTCAGGTGTTCTGGAGCCTAAAATACCAGTTTGGGGGATAGTAGAAAGAATGGATGGAAATAATGGCACACTGTCATTCTGAATTATTTGACTAACAAATAACAGATATGTAGAGAGTTGCAATATAGCCAGGTAACAGCACCAAGAAGTTTTTGTTGCCAACTCAACCTTCTTATTTTTAGCTTCCTTCAAGCTTGTTAAAAATTGGACCAAGCTATTTTTTTTTCCTTAGCTGTCTGAATTACATAAGCTACCAGAGTGGAGCGTAAAGGTAAGTGACTTTAGAGAAAAGGTGGTTTTGGACAAAAATGACTGAGTACTTAAGTACAAAAGCAAGTTAGATCCTGCTAATGCCCAGGGAAACAACACAAATTTGCGTTTAAAACTCAATTTAAAACTTCTATTTGGATGACTTCACAGGGATCTAGGAAAGCAATGTTAATCTTCAAGTTTTAAAATCAACAGTTATAAAAAGACAAAGATTGTGTTGGGTTTTTTTTCTGAAATATCACATATCAGATCCCCCACTTAACATTTGAACAGCACCGATGCAAAAACTTCCCTCCCTATGGGAAGGCCTTGGGCTACACGTTTATGCAGCAAAGGATCCATACTCAGCATCCAATCTTCCCATCTACAGCCCCTTTGCCCACCTGTTCTGGAACCTGAAGCCAGAACTGGGTTTGGAGGCTCCTTGCAAGACCCATGAGGGCAACCAGCTGCCTCAGAAGAAGTGTCGTATAAAAGCCGTGCTGGCTGAGCAGCACGCACCCAACTGGGGACTTGAAAGCAAGCTTGCCCTGCTGAGTCACAGGCGTGTGGGACTGGGGTCTTCATAAAGATAATGAGGAAGCCAACCCTCCTTTTAAAATGACAAAATTAAAAAAGTAACATATCCTAAAAGAACGCCAAAATTTTTGAGAACATTTTTGATGCTTTGGGGTTTTTTGGTGCTCAGCTACTCCTGAGTGTAGGGAGTAGATGTGTCTATGAAAATCAAGAAATTTGCATGGCCTCTGCTGTCTCCTTCCTCTGTGCAACACTTGCTCCTTGACCACTTATCTTTCAGTTGTATTTCTATTGGCATATAATTAAAACAATTCTGCAACAGAAAAGAATGTACGTGACTCTCCCTGAAGTAATAAATCAGTGACATTAGGCAATACATGAGGAAACCATTATGTTTTACATCCTATTTTGAGAAAATTGCAGTCTTCTGCTCCTAATTTTACTTTCTGAAATTTAAGAAAAATGAAATTAATTTCCAAAGATTTTTTTTTTTTAAATTTAGTTGGCCTTTTTGGAAGAAATTTCACTGAAACATATTCCCACAGAAACCTTACATTTTGCCAGTATGTCTTCCAACAAAAAGCATTTCAAACTCTTTCTGCTAGTCCTACAATCAAGTTGTGGTATCTCTTTTAGCAGTTTCAAAATAGAAGCTCACTGATCAGTGTTTTAAAAGGCATCATACTAATTTTAAAACTTGATCATGCCATGAACTGACATTGTGCATTATTTAATTGAAATATTTGAACACTGTTTTACTGAAGTTGCATACAACCATGTCGAACTTGGTACTGTTTACTTTCTACAGCTTGAGCAAATGCAGGAAGGTTGGGATGACTTGGAAGCTTTCCTCGCCCTCCAAGGAATCCTAAACTGCCAGCTTATAGAAGCCCCCCAAAATGTCTCCCTTTAGCTCTCAAACTCCAGACTGCGTAGAGCTCGCACATTATGTAGAGAATGATGCAATTTGAAGTCTCTTGAATTTTACAGCTTCTCCTATTATTTGCACTAGAAAAACAAAACTGAATTGCGGCTCAGCCATTTCTCTTAAAACTACCTTTCACATAGTTTCTACTTGGATCATTTCCTGCCATCAGCACACGGTGCAATACTGAAGCTTAGCATGCTCGAACTGTGTAGACATGGAGTAAAACCTACCACTCTGTCGTGCTTTAACCTGGCAGGCAGCCAAATACCCCCACCCCCCAGTGGGACGGGGAGAGAATCGGAAGGGTAAGAGTGAGAAAAACTTGTGGGTTGAGATAAAGGCAGTTTAATAAAACAGAATACGCATTCTCCAAAAGCCCACAATGCCTAAAAAAGCTTGTGTTTCTTTTTTGCTAGTTGGTGGGGACATGGCTGTTATTTTGTTGATCACATCCATTGGGATCTGACGATGTCCATCTTGCCATTTTATTCCTAAAAACTGGATCTCCTGTGCAGGTCCCTTGACCTTACTTTGTTTTATGGCAAAACCGGCCCTCAGAAGGATTTGGACTGTTCTCTCCCCTTTCTCAAAAACTTCTGCTGCTGTGTTGCCCCATACAATGATGTCATCAATGTATTGCAGGTGTTCTGGAGCCTCATCCTGTTCCAGCGCGGTGTGGATCAGTCCATGGCAAATGGTAGGGCTGTGTTTCCACCCCTGGGGCAGTCGGTTCCAGGTGTACTGGACGCCCCTCCAAGTGAAAGCAAACTGTGGCCTGCACTCTGCCGCCAAAGGGATCGAGAAGAACGCATTAGCGATATCAATTGTGGCGTACCACTTGGCTGCCTTTGACTCCACTTTGTATTGAAGTTCTAGCATGTCCCGCACGGTAATGGCAGCGTGGCTTCGTTCAGGCCACGGTAGTCCACTGTT
>NW_009232367.1:0-4757 GCF_000690835.1 Fulmarus glacialis
CTATGATTCTATGATTCTATGAAATGTAACTGAGCTAAAGTATTACTGTGTGTGGATGAGACAGATGACAAGCAAGTTGGAGTCTGGAGGTTCATGTGGTTGTTGCCACAGTAAATGTCGTGAGCACACCACTCACAGGGCTTCTTCCAAGAGGTGATACAGTCCTTGCATTAAAAAAAAAACTTGAAAAAGACTGCACAGGAGGTCACCATCCTCCACCTATTTCTTCCCACACTAATTCCTCTCTTTTCATTTTGCCTATACAATTAGTCCTTATAATCCTTGTGTGATAGACAGATTAGTTCTGACTAAAAGATTACTATTATCACCATCCAGCTTTGTGCACTGACTTGAAAGTACCAGGTGGTTCAAATTTTCCAAGCAAAAATCACCACTACATTTTAGCCTGGGCATACAAAGGGTTTCCCAGGCATAAGTCTTAGAAATTACTCAATTGTCTTAGCTTAAGTTTAAAAAACAGAATCAGAGCTCAAATAAACAAAGGCAGACACTCTGTATGATGAATCTCAGCCCACAAGGTTAAAATATTTGATTCTTGAAAACTAGTTCCTACAAGAGATATGGCAGGCAACTTTTCAGCAGTTAAGCCCCAGCCCAGTGGAGATAAAGCTAGGGCTGAGAATACAAAATGGTCACGATTTTAATTTGTAAAATAGAATTTGTTTCTACAATTAAATGTGAACTGTAAATTGAAATTGTTTTACTTTAAAGTGATCCCAAAAGGCATTACTCTGGGCCATCTGTGGTGTCATGTGGGTGTACCAGACTTCTGGCATCAAATGTAACAGCATGAAGTGCTTGAGGTCTTGAAAAGAGGGTAAGAATCAACTTACCACCTTTAAAATTTATTTATGCACCAAGTATTTCCCAAAGCCTGTGTAGTGAATATATTTAGGATAGAAAGCAAGAATTAACTCTCTTTCCTTTTTTGTTCTGTATTTCACTTCTAACAAGAGCAATTGCTCTTTGACAATGCGTAATGTAAACAGGAGATG
Organism: Fulmarus glacialis; assembly: GCF_000690835.1. Taxonomy (NCBI): domain Eukaryota; kingdom Metazoa; phylum Chordata; class Aves; order Procellariiformes; family Procellariidae; genus Fulmarus; species Fulmarus glacialis. The sequence continues at coordinate 1,017 of NW_009232367.1, forward strand.
ACACTGACTTCTTTCTTTTTTCCACCCTTGTTGAAGAGCTGGCTACAACAGAAGTGAGATAACAAAACATAACACACAAGTTAAGAGTTAAGGCCTTTAGAGGAACCAATGATTGTTATAGCCTGTCAAAGGGCAAAAATGTAATGAAGGAAATGCTTTCTTTTCCCCATGCGTTTTTTCACACTGATTACTTAACTTTTGTGACAGTCAAGCAGATTACTGCTTGACCAAAAGCAGACATTACCTGTAAAGGCTGACTGAGTCAGTTAAACATAGAAACATATATGATAGTATATGACTTTGTTAATTCATAAGACACTCCCTTTGTTAGCCTGGAATATCATGAACATACTATTATGACTAGGAATAGTTCTGCCACATTAGAATGAATAACATCAGACAGGCAGTTTAAATTCAAAAGCCTATTAGAGCAAACTGAGCTAGTCTACATGTTGAAATCTCAGGGAAACTATGCTCAATTTTTCCCAGCATCCAGGTACAGCCAGTCTTTTTCTGTCTCCTTCTGCAGGACTTTGAAGGAAGATCCAAGAGGTAAAAAGTGAGAGGTAGAAAGAAAATAAGCAGGCAAATACACAGCATAATCCCTGGTATCTCCTATCTCCTGTCCATATGTAAAATTATCGCTTAGAGATGTTATTTCATGCATAAAAGAAACCTGGAAGACAGCAGGCAAGAACATTTCCTCATTCTTTGGAGGCAAATCTAAACTAATTCCTCTCATTACCAGCAGTCATCAGAAGAAACAGAAAATGATGGAGCTATTTTAGATTTAAGCCAAAACAGACATCAACATTAGATGTTCATGGCTTTTCAACTTCAGGCTTATTTGTCTAACAAGTAGATGTATTTTTATTTGATGAAAAATAGTAAGGAACAGCGTTCATATTAATTATTACGGCTTCCCCTTATCCTCACCTACCCAGTATCACAGAAGATTGAATAGCTCCCCTCTAGCCGTCAGCTTTCTAGTTTCCCCCAGCTATCATTTCACACTGCTCTTGGCCAGCAAGCAAGTCCAAAGCAGGTCTATGACCAGAAATACAGTGGGGCTGAGTTGCTGTTTGCTTCTTTAATTTATCAATTCATATTAAACAGCAGTAAAACTTCAGCAGCAGTCATGACTGAGGATTAAAAATCAATGCAAGATCTGTAGATTTCTGGTATGAAGTCAATGAAGTAAATGATTTACTAAATCAAGGAACTCATTTTGTAATTAGGAGATGCCAGCTACCCTCTATATATACCCTTCCTTTCCAGGATAGTGTAATAGTTTGTTTTGCCAGAAGACATGATGCTGAGTATTATTGCACCAGTAGGAAGTTATTGTTACTTCTCCAAAAAACACCTTGCTGTTGATGCCTTGCACTCCACTTTCAGAACAACCAAATAAAAATCTTTAAATATTTTGGTAACTATCACAGAGAATCTAGAAATCCTAAATTTAAACCATGGATTAGAGGGGGGGATATTTTATGTTGAGGACAGCATTTGCATGGAGTGAGAATATTTTGTTAAAAATAATAATGACTGCAATTCTCATCATCCCAGAACTACTCAAGAATTCAAGTCAAACTCACTGAACAGTTCTGGCTGGAGAAAAAAGTGAGGGGTGGAAAGAATCAATGGTGTGAAAAACATATGCTAGCAGTCATAAGGGGGATTTAGTTTTCAGAAAGGAACCTAGATGGGTGGCTCCCGAGGTGTTTTGACTGAATTGCTCTCATTTTGCATAATCTCTTTTTACAGAATTTTAAAAAAGCCTGGCAGAAGGCACACACCACTGGAAAATAAAAGCTGCTTAAAAAGATGCGGAAAGCAAATAGGCAGAAATCCAGCAATATTTGTACCATTCAATCCACATGCTTGTTCTTTTTCCATTGGGATCGCCCGTCTTCTCCTTAAAGCATTTTGAAGGATATTTGCCCCATAGATAATATGGGGATGCGGTGTTCCCTCCTTCTGTGGATACTTTTTAATGGGCTCAATGAAGTAGTCTCCATGGGGCAGATGGAAATATCCAGTCTGAAAATAAGCACAAAAGAGTTAATCTCTACTATCCAGTACTGGAAGTCAAAACCAAAATAGACTGTTTTCATCCCATCATCCCTGACTTCTTCTCATAAACCACTCATTACACTGCAGAAATACAAAACCAACAGGTTTTCCGCATTTATTTTGCTGCATACATCAAGGTTGCTTTGTACCTCACAAAGGCGTAACAGTCCAAAGGGGAATAGAAAAAATACCTTCTTCCTAATAACCTGAAATTCTGTATACGGAGGCAGAGGTTCCCATATTCCACATATCAGCCACTGAAAGGTCAAAAGTTAGTTTGTCAAACATGATGCACTCGAAAGAGTTGCATCTCGTTCTTCTGGTGTTTTGGACCCATTCCCCAGAGAACTAGCCCTGAATAGAAGCTGTTTCATAAGTGCAAAGCATAATTCTGCTCCTAGCTGCAATTCCACAGGCAGATTACACAACCGATCAGATGGGCTGGACTGTGTGGTCCACCCTTGACTCAGACCACAAACCCACCCGGCCCCCAGGCTTCCAATGGAAGAAATAAGTAGCTTTTCATGAATTATAGCAAGCTATTGTGATCATACAATAGACCTGTGTAACAAAGGCTGTAACACTTCTCATGCTATAACTTCTGTGTCAACCTCCCAGCTTTGACTGAGCTACAGGGCCTTTGATATCCATCTGGACTACAAGGATTAGTTTACTCCTCCCTCTGCCATGACCTAACAGACACAGGCAACCAGGCATGGCCTTTGTCCCTTGTGTCTCAGCATTTTTGCAAGGATTGCTAACATTGCAAAACTATTGCATAGCCCTTCCACTTCGACATATACAAAGCAGTACTAAATCTAAAGCAAAGGATCTACTGACAGCCCACACTGGGGATGTGACAGGAGACTGAGGTATCCCACTCTTGCAGCTTTGTTTCCTCTTCACTTTCTTGCTGTGGTCAGTGTGGCCTTCTTAACTTGCTCTGGAACAGGAAAAAATGCAGCAACACTGTGTTCCTGCAGCTGCTGTATTCAAACTTGCAAGGACAAACAAATTTAAAAAACATTTTGAAACACTCCAAGGCCTTACAGTTTCCCCGGACAAATGGGAAAGCCAGTATGAGGGTAAGGACAAGAGGGAAATCATACGAATGGAGGAAAAGCATTCTTAAAAAATAAGCAACCATGGGCTCTATGTAATAGGATTCCAAAGGCAGCTCAGTGAGATCTCCACACAATGTGCTTCAAAGTCCCCTCTATTCTGATACATCCAATACATCCCACAGCAAACTTGTACAAATAAATAACCGTTACTGTCATTTCACAGAGTTTGCCCAACAGTTCTTAAAAGAAACTCTTTCCTTCCAGTCTTCTGGTGCAAGTCAAAGTTTAAAAGCCAAAGGTTGGCCTTGGTTTGAAGTCTTCGTTTCACCCATACACCCATACACAGGCTCAGGACTCAAAGTCACATACGTTTGCTCATCTGGGATTACGGTTACTGCTTGTACGTTTTCTGTTTCATTTTTAAGAAAAAAGAAATCAAGACTTCTGATTCTTAAATATGAAATCCAAAAATGCTCAGGTTTCTTTTTAAATTATAAATCAAAGCTACTTTTGATATAGGAGCTGAGACACACTACAAAAGCAATAAATCCCATGTTCAGGTTGGATAAAGAGGTCAGGTAGGCATGAATCTATAGAGCAG
>NW_009232367.1:4775-22024 GCF_000690835.1 Fulmarus glacialis
TTGGTAGATGTGGCTTTCGTCCTGCTGCTCAAGGAATCAAAGCACTATCACAAATCTTTGCCTATTCCTTTTCATTCCACAGGATTCAATCTTCCCTGGATATTATGAAAGTCTCGGTTATTTGACCTTCTTTTCCTGTTATGTTTTTTAACCCAGTTGGAACCAGGAAGGACTAACCATCTTCATTGCAGACCCTGATTTTATAGGGCAGGCTGATTAGTCACTGGGCTATTGTGTTAAAGTTGCACCTGTAAGAAGAAAGGCCAGGCAATCATATAAAAAATGAAGTATATTAGTAGCGATCTCATTTCTCAAGCTGCCCCAGCAATGTTTGCATGTTAAAATTCAGCTCTCCATACAAGCTGTATGGAGCAGGAGAAAAAACAAAAATTCATCATATTTCATACCGCACACGCACACACAGAGATGGCAGTAAAGGTTGTTCAATGAGCCAGCAAACACTGGCTACTACAGAACCTGTCTTCAGACATTCCCATTGATTTTTTTTTTTATTATTGTTTTCTTAACATTATCGTTTTTCAGTATGCAATATCTATTTTCACAGTCTTACAGCTTTTTTCTGTAACAACTCTATCCCAAGCCATCCCTGTTCCAATACAGCCACAAGACCCCCAGCCAGCTGGCATTCTGTGGACAACATTTGTTAAGTTCAGGAATACAACTGTACCGTCCCACCCACCTGCGGCAAAAATCCTGCCAGCCTTCCTCTAGATCTCAGATGAAACTAGGAGTTGTCCCTCCTGCTCTCTGCAGTAATTGCTTGCCTGCACTAGTTCGTGTACTGTTCTTGTCACTGTCATTGTAGCGCTTCCCAGGAATATGTGGCTACTTGACTCACATCCACTGCATGTGCTTCGTTCTTTATGTTGATAGATAACTGAATATGGACAGAAACACAGTTAGCAGCACCATCCTTCTCTGTGTTGTAATTACTACCTTCCTGCTTGTCTTCCTTTTGCTACGTGAGGCAAGGTCCAAGAGAAGCCTCCTGCACTTCATGCAGAAAAAGTAGAAGTTTTTAATGTCCATTAATTTCTGGAAGAGGCCACGTCTGTGTGTCAGATCTCCCCTGAAGAAAGCTACCTCAGGCATGTGTAACTTCTACACGATAGCTTTAAAAGCTAAAAAAACCCCTCTTCTTTAGAAGAGGTTGATAACAGCCAGAACTTTCATATTTGTTGGCTACAGATTGCTGAATCATGGGAAGATAAAGGCTGTTCCCACACTCGACATCCAGACTGAAGTCACTGTAGAGCATGAAGAAGTCTGTGGACCTGTTTTACCAAGGAGACACTCCAGACTTTGCAGAGTGTCATCAACTCACAGTTCAACTTGCCACAACAGCTCCTGACACCTTGGGACTATCAGAAAAACTCTATTTACTGAAAAGCAACTAAGCCCGCAGAGCAGCAAAACTAAGCTGGAGCCAGAACTGCTGCCAGCTCAGAATAAAACAAGAAGAACCCTAGGTATATTTTGGGGTTATGCACAACTCTTCATGGTTGGCTTGGCAATACCGCTGAGCACACCCACGCAGCCATTTCAGGCATTAGTGCAACGCTGCGTCCCCACAAACAACTGATGGGATGGCATGGAAATATATAAACCAGCTTTGTCACTAAAGAGAGCACAACTGGACCTGTCAGCCCACTGACCGAGCACTTCTGAACCACAGACATGACAGTTTCTCTGGTTTTAGCTCTGACCTCATGGTGACCAACAAAAAACCCTTTTAACCTCAGCCCAAAAAGTGGTTCCTGTGACATGAGGATGCTTCCGTCACTCCTGTTGCTTTTTGCAGGGTTAAAAAGTATCACTACCATAAATTCAAGGCTACAAGTCACTAAGCCAGTGTTCTGCATCAAACTCTTGGTTTAACCCAACAAAGCATTTGGGAACAAGGTATCCTTGCGTCTTTCCCATCCCCACCTATTTGTTCCTGCCACCAAATTATGGCCATGAGTCCCTCCACTGTGCAGTCTGAGAGGGAGGAAGGAGGAGCAAGGATACATTGAGCCTGTATTGCCTCTAAACTCATTGTAACATGAGCCGTGCATCTTGATTTAATTTATGGAACAGACCTGATGTTTGCCATGAGACTGAACGTACATTCAGCACTTGGGAATCCTCATTAAAAAACTAAATTATAAATCATCACTGTTGTGCAAAACTTTCTCCTGTTTTCTGTTGGTCTACAGACTAAAGGCCAGCTCTATTCGCAGCATCTAAAAAATCTGCAAAGAAAAGCCTGGGGTGACACTGCGTTACACTGTGCTTACAGTGTAAGATGAAAGATGTAAAGATCCAGCAGAACATACAGTTTTCCAACTACTACGCTTCTAGATAAGGTGATATATTGCAAATTGTAACAAAATAATAATTTGCTTCCAAAAGTTCTCATGGATCCTAAATTCTAGTAGTGATAGAATTTATTGAAACAAAACTGCCTGCTCTGTCTGTAACAAATTCCCCAATAAAGTAAGATATTTATAAGCAATCTTTTCTTTCACTTGAACTTTGTGCTCTGGGAGTTTCTGAAAGAGTTTGAAATTTGGATGAAACCATCATTGCTACAATACAAAATAAGAGAAATGCCATTACATCCTACATGGCATTTTAGTGCTATCTGCACTGTCCCCAGTAAAGAGAGCTGCCTTTATGTGTTCCCTGTTACAGGACAGAGACAAGATATTGTCACCAGGCCAGATCGTCTCTCTCCGAAGGTGTCAGTCAGCATGTTACCATGCTGAGTACTGCCTCTTCCCTGACAGTTTCAACATATGGGTATTCTCTATCCATGTTGCTAGCCTGAAATCAGTGCATGCATTGACCTAATTTATCTTGCAACTGCAGTTCTCATGGTGCTATAGCATGCGGAGAAAGTAAGCTGAAAGAGAAGACGAAAACAAAAAAAGTAAAATAATCTGAATAGATTGTCTGGTCTGTATTACTACTCTCAGCCACCTGTCCAAGAAGAGATAAGGGTTCTTGACACCAGTGTCTTAAATACAACTCTGTAAACGTGGTACAGAAATGTTTTACGTCCTGTGTTATCTGAAGTACCATAAGCCAAAGCAAATTTAGGGAGGCTCAGGAACCGTAGACCTTTCTGCACAGATGTATTATGCTCATGACTGCAAAAGTAACTGAAGAGTGATACGGAAAACGTGCATTACTCCATATCCTCTAAAAATCTGTAAAACACTATGACATGCTCCACTTTCATTCTCTGCAAAAGCGCCTAAACTTACCAGAGATGGGAAGACAACACAATGTTTAGCTCATGTAAAAGATCAGTTCTGTAACCTGCCTCAAAACTTTCCCCTAATTCTAGTACCATGCAATTTTTTGAATGTCTAAAAACATCTGCCAGTTCCACTTTTGCAGTACAACAAGAAGAGGAGCTGATACCCAGGAGAAAACAACTTTTCATGGCTATTCCCAGAAGTAACTGGAAGATAAGTTAGGCATTTGTATACCTTCTAAATCAAAATCTTTTATCCTTGCGTTGTTTATCCTGAAACTATTTTATTTTTGAGTGATTTGCTGTCAGGTAGAAACCACGATTTTCATTCCTGTCCAGAATCATAAAGGAGAGCACACACAAGTTATACTCTAAGTTATAAATTTAAAAACCCCATCAATTACATGATCTATCAGTTGGAAGTATAAAGACCCTATACATTAGCACTAGTGAATAAAATTATCATGGTTTTAACTCTGAGAAATTTGATTCCCTCAGAAACAGTCCATTACTGTAAAAAAAGAAATATTTCATATTTCAAATGCTAAGCTACTGGGGGAAATAATATTTTTTATGAACTCATTTTTCTGCTTTGTCTTATAGAGAAATGTGTTATAGAGATACCTGTGTAAATTTATGGGTAAAGACAATTAAGGAAATCAGAGTGGGAAACGCACCGTGCCTGGCAGTGCTGCTTGGGATGAAGTGACTATAAAAGTCCGCTTCCAGCACGCAGATGTACTTTCCAACAGCTTCCAGAGACTTCCAGCACTTACTGAACTCACACTTTGCACTTGCACTTTCATCCTGCCCAGGCTATACACCCAGAAATGAAATGCTGAGACCAACTGGAAGAAAACACCATCAATCTTCACATTAAACGTACTTCAAAGCACTCAGAGCCAGCAAAATTCCCTTTGCTGATTTAGTTTCGCTCTTTAAATCACTTCTTTTCTGACTCACAAATATAATAGCAAGAATTTTTCATTTAAAGTCCATCAGATTTCAAGCTATGCATAAGTACAATATATGGGGGGGTTCTTTTAGCAGTTTGTAGCATCATCCACTTTTGAGTGCATTCACACAGCCTCAGAATACACAGAGGAGCGCCATTATGAAAGCCTAATCAGAAATAAGCCAGCCTTATTACAGACTTTAGTTCTCACCACAGAAAAAATGACTGCAGCCAAGTTTCCCTCATTTAAACTTTTTAATGAAAAGCTACCATGTAAAATAGTAATAGAAATGGCCAGAAAATACAGGGTGGGGATAGGTGAGTGGGTGGCTAGGTGTTTGTTTGTTTCCCTCAATGCCTATAAGAGAAAATCTAAAAATCTACCACAGAATTTTTTTCTACGTTGTTGTTCTCCCCTCCTTCAAATCTCCCCCTCCACCCCCAAATTCTGACATATTTTGGCCAAAAATGTTTCCCAGACGGTATTTGGAAGTGCTGCTACATTACTTAATGGGATTTTTAGTTCAAGTGCCTCATTATTTTGACACAAACAGCTCCCTGGACACGTCACATCTCCCACACTGCATGTTGCTCGCCAGGAGGACGTGGTAATTCTGGGACACTTCTGACTCAATGTTTTCAACGAACTTTTTTGATTTTCAGGAGAAATCTGCATTTTCCAGTGGAAAGCAGATATTTTTCACATATTTCTTTCAGTCAAAAGTTCAGGGCTTTTGTCAAAATACATTTTCTGGCAGAATTTTTTCAATCAATTCCACGTGGAAAGCTGAAGCAGAGTCCTGTGGGAAGGGAAAAGAGCAGCTTTAGCCTTGGCTAAGGTTTTGCATTTCCAATGTTATCCCAGACAGGAGGGGCTGGAATTACTGGGTGTATGTCAGGAGAAAAAGGGGGTGAAAAAAACAACAATTTGCAATCTAAAGCTGTATAACTGAGTATGTTGACAATGCGAAAAAATAACATCTGCAGTGAGAATAGTGTGTAACGCACTGAAAGCAGACGGCAGTATTTCTGACAATAGGGCAATGATGGACTCTTAAAATACGGGAAGTTTTTAGAAGTGACGTGAAACAAAAATAAGATGACAAGATGCTGGTTTTACCTTTAAGTACTTTGCTCCAGCTGTTTATTACAACTGTAATGCATGGTAAGAGAAATTCAGTTTGAATAGAAGAATTTTCTAATTAAAGAAATAATTGTGCATTACCAGAGAACTTCAGCCACATATAATCAAAATTGAACTGGTGAAGTAAATTATCTGTAAATATTACAGAGTTTATTTTCCTTTTTCAGCCTATGAGTTAATTGCTTTCCGTGTGTTATATTTTCCCCAAGAATCTTCTCTTTGAGTTGTCATCTGTTCCTATTCAGCCAGAACACAAACCCTGTGACATGAGGGTCCAGGTAAAATTTCCACCACTGTCCTCAGCTAGAGCTACAAAAAATGGACCTGCCATGCCATTGTTCAGGCAGAACGGAGGAGGCTGAGTATTTTTTGGGTACTGAGAAATTTTACAATCTTCTGTGGGGATTTGAGCATGCTGACATGAAAAAAATGTAACCTGGAACACGTAATTTTAAAAGACATTTTTGTTCATACTTTAGGTCATGGCATCTTCGACTATCAATCTTTATTGTCCATCCTAAAAACATTTATTACTTCTTCCAACTATTTTCTGATTATCCTTAGAAGAAGCAGTCCAGTTATCTTATTCATACATTCACTTGTGGATGCCCTCTTGGCCACGGCTATATCTGCATCGTATAAACATCCCATGTTACTTCTTTTCTTACGATAGAAGATCCACAAATGAAACATGATAACTGTGTGCCTGTGAAGCTGCTTAGAGCCTCGTTAGTCTCTCTATAGGCTTCTGCTTTCAGATCTCCAGCAGTTCATGAGGAACATGTTCCCACAGCTTGCACATCTCTAACTGTATCACAGTGCCCAGCAGCAGTCACTTCATGTTGTCCAAAGGCTATCCAGAGAGCCTTTCAGCTTCCTTCCACATTCTCATCTTCTACTTTTTGAAATATGTCCCATTTGATTTCCTTAAGCCAGAACTGTCCTCCTTCGCTGCATCTAAAGCTTAGACACACCATTAAATTCCAACAGGGTAAAAATTTATTGCCCGTTACAGGAGATTTAGTAACTAGCCATTTTTATAGTCTTAAAATAGAGCAAAGATGACATTTAATAAATTTTGCACAACTTCCAGTGCTGGTTATATTAAGTCGAAACAAGCCTGTGTTCGCTACAGGCTGAGCATCCAGCAGGGAAATTGCATGGCACAGCTGACTCTTAATTCATTAACTCAAACACAGTTTGAACCCTTATTCTATTTACCAGTGTGATTTCCACATTGCAGATGAGAAATGGACTACCAAGGGCTGTCTGAAGCCCAGAGCACTCCTGAGATCTGGGGCAGCTTTTATCAATGTTTCCTTTGTCATTCAATTGCTGACAAGTCCGTTGTGCTTTTGGAGAAGACAATGTTGTAGTCCTTTGGGCTGCTTAGTCTGCCCAAAGCCAGTGAGGTGACACCCCACCAGGACAGGCTGAGTGGATGGTGCCTAGTCTGTGCCCTGAGCCCATCCACACAGCAAGTTACATCACTCCTGAGGATAAAGCACATCCAGAAGTTTTTCATCCTGCAAAAATCAGCTAGGTCACATGAGGCAATCCATCAAGCAAGGAGTATGAAGAAGCAGTCAATATAGCCTCAAGCTCTACCTCAGAGTGAATCTAATAGCAAGTTAAATCTAAATTAAAAATCAGTAAGCTTTGCTATCCAGCCTGAAGGACACTTTTTGGCGAAAAATAACACAATATTTTTCAGAGTCTTTGACTCTTGCTCTTATCCATGCTTTCTCCCTGTCCCTTCTCCCCTGCTTTTGTACTGGAAGTTTTAATCGCAATGTGCATTGCAAAAAAAAAAAAAAAAAAAAAAAAAAAAAAAGAGCTGTTTCTCCAGGTGCAAGAGGCTTACTTTGACTACAGGCATGAGAGTGTGAGACTCTTGCAAGTTTTGACTTCATTTGGGATCCAAAAACAACTTGGCAAGTGTCACTGCTCTGAAAGAAAACAAAAAGTTTGCCCAAGTCCTCCAAAAACCACCTTTAGTTTGGAAGAGTAGGAAAGAGCAACAGCTGTTTTATTCCTGGAAAATACTCTTGGAACATCTAATTCATATCTTTCTAATTGAACTTGTTCAGAAAGCATTCAGGGGTCTTACATTTACAAACAGGTTTTTTTCATCTCATTAATATCCGAACAGCCCCTCATGAAAATGAAAATAAACACTGTAAAAATGGTTTGTACTACCCAGCATTTGAAACCCCCTCTGAGACTTTTGATAGCAGGATGAGAAGTTCTGAAGCTTTGATTTGGAAGACAGTAAACTTCTAGAGTTTGCAAAGCAGATAAAGTTTGATGATTTAAAGCCTACGTAACACTGAAGAGTAAAGATTTAAACACCAGATTGGTAAGAGGTTCTTTGCCTAAACTGTGCTTTCTACTAACAGTAAAAACACAAGCAAGAGGATCCACAGAGCAGACATGATCTCTAATCCTGGAGACAGAAAGCACCATGGTTGTTTTGGCTTCCTGCTCACTTACATTCTAAAACTAATTTCAAGCTAGTGAGCATGACAATGTTAACACTGCAGAGCTCAAACTTTATTAGAGAATAACCAAATGCAAATATTTGATCAAATGACAAGTGGCATTGTTTCTATTGACAAGTATTGTTTGTACTTCTGTGACCCACAGGAACCCTAGTCAACAGCCAGAAAAGCAGAGATACAAATGATGACAGCTGCCACAACATGTGCAGATAGATGGAAGAAAGCACAATTATCCCATTTTCCAGTGGATGAAAGCCTGCCAGGAGCTTTACTCTCCTCAAGAGCAGAGCAAGGGAAGGTCACAGTCCAACTTGTTCTGCTCCACAGAAATTATTTTGCTTGAAGAAACAGAAGTCTGTGGGGAAAAGCAACGTCAGACGGGACTACGCTGACCCATCTGCTGACGCTGTTCTCCTAGCTTCATTCTGTCCAGCCCAAAAGGAAGCAGAGACATCAAGAGCAGACGGCATATTTTAGGTCTGCCGTTGTGATCATAGGTGTGTTGGGGGAGCAGGCTTCTGCCTTTCTTTTCTCCAAACTCATGAAGCCTCTAGCTACACACCACAGATGGGACTTATGAATGAATTTCAGCATGCCTAGCGAGGGTCATGCCACCACTTACCATGAAAGTGTCACATCAAGGTGACCTAAAAGGCAACCCATACCAATGTCCTCAGTCTCTTCTTCACTTACCATTTATGTTTCCAATGCCCTTCTAAAAAGTGACTTCTCCACACTGAAGGATAACGTCAGAGCAGCACTGTGGCATGGAACTTCAGGTCAGTGCCTACAGGAGGAATCATGGCTTCTGCTCAACAACTGCAGCTTGAAACACGCTGCCCTTGTTTCCGTGGGTGGTATGAGAAAACAGCTGCTCCGTTTGCGCTGCACGGCCTTGCAACAGGCTGCGAGCCATGCTCAAGCTGCAGCTTGCTATGCTATCACTGGGGAGGAATGAAGGGGGAGGGAGCTTATCAAAACCAAATACCTTTCAAAACAGGAAAATTCAGTCCCCAGTTGAGGGCAGCTGTGGCACATTAAGATATCAGTGTCAAGTGAGTGACACACTACGCTGAAAAGGTTATTTTGCATCACAGCCAGTAGCTGTGTTGAAAAAGGATTGAGAGTAAGAACTGGGATGTGGAAGGAGAGGGGAGAAGAAGTGAAATGAAACCATAAGAACAAGGTTCAAACCGAGTCCCAGAACTTGGAGGAAAAGTGCAGTCTCTAGTATACCGCTGATGCTTAGCACATGGCAGTCTGGGAACCAGCACGATGATAACTGGCAATCACAACAGAAGTGCTAAATTGGCCTGAGGCAAATCGCATGCCACTCATTTGATTTTCCCTGTTATTTCTGTCTGCCTGAGAAAGAAGAACCAAGTGATTTTATGACTGCCTCTGGCAGACCTCCCTAAATGTTTTGGTTAAATCTAGTACAAGTCCCAGCTCCCATGCATACCAAAGCTGAAGGCTGATCAGATTCAGCATGGGGTTCAGGTCAGTTTAAAAGCATAAAGCACTTAAGTTAGTTCTGAACTTGATTTAAATCCCTCCTTGAAGCTTGAATTCTGACTGAAACCCATTTCTGTTGGTATGAAAGGTACAATGCACACACTGATATATCATCAAAATTACCTGCACATGTGAGGTGCTACGGCTTACAGGTAGAAAATTAACAACTCTCTCAGAGGTGCAGAGAGATGACCTATACTTTGAAATTCAAGTTGTGCAAAAAAAGACCCCCCAGTAAGAACAAAAGCCTGCAAGCCAAACAAATACTCTTCAATCTACTCACAATCCAGTTTCAGCTCAAAACATGGCAGGACATATACTCAATAAGAACCAAATGAAATTTGGTACAAAACCAATAACTGAGTAAACTACTTACACTAAGACTGGCATGAAATCTCTGCTAATTCCAAGGCCCTTCCTGCTAGGAGCTAAATCTGATGAAATGCCAACTACCTTCTCTAAGGTGCTGAATACCTTAAGGTTCTCCTGAAGCTGGTGGGAAATCAGCAAGTTCAATGCTCTCCAGAGCAAGGCCGTGTATAATGAGCACCTGAAAAGGCTGGAAAAGAGACAACATGGAGAAGCAGCAAGCAGCACAGAGAAACTGGAGAATTTCTGCCTGTTTCCTGTCTGCCCTAGCACAAGAGGTAAGGAGCTTCAAAAGAAGCTGGCAGGCAACAAAAAATTTTCTCACCCAAAACATACTTAAGCTGAAGGAGCATTTGCCACAGAAAATTGCCAATGGGAAATGTTTTAGAGAGGTTCCAGAAGTGGCTGGGTAAATCCATGTAGGGGAATTAGTTCTGCATTTTTTAATAGAAAAATACCACCTACAGCTCAGAAACAGACAGCATGTCAAGGAGATGCCCCCATTTTCCAGCCCTGTTCTTACACCTCTCCCCAGGAATTTGCTGTTGACCATTATTTCGTTCTGAAAGTCAGCGGCATACTAAACAAAGTCAAGGGCCTGGCAAATTAACACGCAAATTAATCACAATCTGCTGCTCAGGTGCTGCCTTTGTAGGAGCTTTTTCAGTAGAAAAAGAGGCTTAGCCTTCTTGGTTGTTTTTGCAGCCCTAAGGGCTTGTTCCTATTGTGCCTTTCACGCTCCAAGTTTCTATTTTCTTTTGGCTGTAACATCAGTCCAAGATGCCCTTCTGGGACTCCACAGCAGGGCATGTGCACTCCTTTCTATCTCTTTAGATTAGCCTTTCTTGTCCCAGCCTGACTATGGGGCAGGCTGGACTTTTGGACTGACCTTGTACTGCCATAGGTCTTTAATCTTCATGCAAGCAGCAACCGCTTCCTTTGAAAAGTGCTTCTTTTCCAAACTGTTCTTGGGAATAGCCTTTTGTCCGCTTGCAAAAAGAGAATGTCTTAGTTGTGCAGCTCACCCATGGAGATCAAAGGGATAGATTTCAGTCTAAAAATGATTAATTTAGGATTTTGATTTTTAAGTGTTTTGATACGCATGTGTTTGTTTCTTTGGTAGAGTATTTCTGTAAAAAATTAGGTTTTGCCTGTTGAAAAAGCTATTTTTTTTATTTGAAACTGACAGAAGAATTAGACTTTCCATCAAAATAATTCTTTGTTTAACTGCAAAGAGATTGCTTTTGCTATTTTGGAAATACAACACTGTTTGAAATAAAAGCGTTTAATTTTGTCCTGCTTAAAAGCAGCAGTCAGCCTTTTAGGTCTGAATGTGGTATCCCTTAGCACAAAAAAAAAAAAAGACAATATAGAGAAAAACTGGGCTATTTATCTGAAAAAAAATTTGCAGTAAAACATTCTTTGGAACCAGGCAGGTGAGGAAAAGTATTTTGCTATAGTAAAAGGACTCTCTTTCTCTTAAAGCTCTGCTGTCACCTCTTCTTTTACTCAAAGGATGTTAAAGTTTTGTCTTTAAAATTGGCATGTTTTGAAATCCTCATAATGTACCTTTCAGGAATTCAGAAATTATGAAAATCCCTTTTAACTTAAAAAAAGGAACAGATGTTCAGCATTTCTAAGAATTCAGCAGTTTGTTTCTTTAGGATGTATAATACTTTTTATGCGAAACTGATACAGTGATATGTAGGAAAATATGCAAAAGAGTAAAAAAATACTTTTTGTACAGATGAGAGAGATGTTGTCTGCAGATGAAACACCTTCCTAAAGACATGCTCGTAGTTCTGTAGAACAAAATGTTTTACCGAAAAAGTAAAAGCTTACTCAAACCTAAAAGATACTAAGTATCTTCAGCTCCCACTCAGCATGATTCTCACTAGTCTAGGAATACTGAAATTTCAAAAACTTAGTAACAATGGAAAGAAACAGAAGATAATAAAGACTAGATCATTTACAATCCTGACAGAACTCCAACAGATTTAAGAGTTCTTTAAAAGAGAGGTATATTTGACTCATAAGCCTCTAATAAGCTTTTGTGTGGTCAGGGGACTGTTTAGAAACAAATTTAGGAAGGAAGTCAGGACTGAATCATCGATAATTTACCGCTCACAGAGGTGACCTTACAAAAATATTATGTACAATAAGCAATTCATTCTGCTCTCACTATTAGCCAGAGTTGCACAGCTAAATACCAGAATTTTACTGCAGAAATCTTTACAACTGAAAGATGAGACTGTGGTTTTTTTGAGAGAGACATTTTCAAAACCAGGATTTTTATACAGAATGATGCCATATCATGACAGAGGCACTGAAGCATCAGAAATGGAAATGCTATCATTGAAAAACAATGTTTTTGCAGCAGCCAAGCAAAAGCTATTTTTGTTCCTCCCAAAAACAATTCAGGCGAGATTTCCTCGAGTTGATATGTTTCTTTGTCAGTGCTACATCTTTTTTCCTTCTTCTCTCCAACAATGAAATCCAGAAAACAAACACTGAACCAAATACATCCCTGGCTCAACCTCATTGATTTATTTGCAGAAGGAATGGATCTGACGGCCTACATCACAACAAACTATGTGCGGATTCCAAAGGCAATGAATAATCCCCTCTAGGCTCAGATGCAAAACACATGCATTGTTCCCATCCCTTCTTTTGCTACTTTAAAATATGTTTGACCTTGTTCTATGCTCAGTACTCAACATGGCAGCACTTACAGATCCCCAACAGACATTTTGTAAAGGAAGACTTTCAAGGCAGGTTCTGCCAGAGCTGAGCTGGAAACACAGAGGTGGTTTAGCAGAACTTGCTGTTAAAAATCACTTTCAGCAGGCTTCTTTCCCCAGCACTGCTGGATGTTTTCCAAGAGCTACACCACCTACTCCTAGTCCAGGATGCACGTTCTCCTTTCCTTCCACAGACTGGCTCATCCCCCCAAAAAACAGTTGTTGTTTGGCAGCACATCTCTGGATTCTGCCCGATTTTCTTCAAAATGTCAAGACTCGCATGTGCCTTGTTACAGCCTCATCAGGTCTGCCCAGTGCTGCTGAGACGGCAACAGCTCCCCTTCCACTGTGACTGCCCATCCAGTGTCCAGCTACCCTCCCCCTTAGGCTCTAGACTTCCCTATGAAGTTACTGTCCAAACCCCCGTGTTTAGCTTCCTCATATAATCTGATTTGATTAATTTGGCACAGCCTTTGACTACCTTTCATTGAGAAGCATTTGAGAATATTTAAAGACAAGAGATGTGCGTAGTTACTGAACAACCTCTATTTTTATCTTCAGTCTCCTTAGTTTTCAGATAGTCTTTTCAGAAGGGTTTTTTCCATAGTTCGAGCCTCAGCAATTATTTTGTGAGGCTCCAGGGAAGCTGTTGGGATTTTCTTGTCTGCTGTCCTTAAACAATAATTCTGTTAATTCAGGAAGACTGTAACACAGATGCAGAAATGAAAGATTAACTCTAGCTCCAGCATTTGAAATCATGTCGAGCTCTCAGTTACAGCAGTGTAAAGTGCAGAAAGCAAGCAAATGAAGGATAAGCAAAGGATGCAGTTACACACACACACACAGAGTAAAATCAAGCACACATGAAACACAAGAATTGTAACAAAGACCTCAGCTGGATCCCTGCAATTCTAGAGAAGAAGGTTTGAGCAATTGTGTACTACAGCTGGACTAGAACTGAAAAGAGAATTCTTAGCACAGGAATTTTGTAATTAATTCTCAACTTTGTCTCATTCTATTGGCAATGCATAAACAAAAATAAGTGAGTTTAACTAAATTTGCAGTCCTCCAGATGGGACATTTGTTAAAAATATATATATATCTCTCTCTATATATATATTTGTCAGCCTTTTTCAAACTGTAGATAAATGATTTTCCTGTACAGCCATGAGTCCTTTAGAAGTATCATACTCCAGCTTGCTGCAAGCATGTGTGCCTGTATATGAGGAAGAGAGACAGAGAGAGAAGTTCAGAGCATCTGAGTCCATTTTATTGATCATCTGCTATGGATCCTTCAGACGTAAGGGGTCCACAAGGATTTTTGGACAATACAGCATAAGTCACAACTCTGAATTATCTGTAAGAATAATAGCCAAAAACCGGCAGATTCTGACCTGCTGACACTAATACCCAGTGGCAAACACTGCCTCGCTGGTGACACACACCATCTGCAAGTTTTAGGACTACTCACAGAATTGCTGGGATTTGCCAGCTGGGTTTCAGAACTGAAAGGCTGAAAAAAACCTCAGAATCAAACAGAAAACTCCATTCCCTTTATTGAAAGGAAAAGGTAGAACACCGAGATGTATATCGAATGTACCATTTCCCAAGGGAAAATACCCTCTTCCAGCCTGTGCTCATTCTGCTGCCTTTTGTTCTACACTCACAGTCTCACAGCAATTAATAAATTTTTGGTGATGTTTATGCAGAACCTAGCACAATGCCTGTGACTCAGACACACAGCACTACTGCCATGTGAATTATTACTCTTGATAATAATAACAATAAAAATGAGTAATACCCAACAGGAGTAAAATTTATTTTACTGTTTGGGCTCCCTATAGAGATATGGCTTGAAAAACCATCTGACAAACAATACCATGTACACCCATTTGCCACAATGGGGTGCATGTGTGTGTTTACAGACCTCCCTCAGAGCCTCAGCAACATAAAACATCTGTGTTACAGCCAAAGCTGCAAGATGTCATGGGCCTTGCTTTATCTCTTGAGGTACCCAGCAAACCCTTTGTGTGGTGGCCAAGACACCATAAAAGCATGCTTCCTATGAATCTCTACGACTAGCCACCAATTAAGTGATTTTTTTTTTTTTAAATGCCTGACAGACTCCAGAATCTGTTAAACATACAGTAAATACAGAGCAACCAGAAGCATACCAGAAAACCAATCTATAATGGAGACAATTGTCTGAAGTTTGTCTGTTTATACTTCTACAGTCACACTGACCCGGGACACTTCTGGTCCTCCAAGAATAGCCTTCTTTCAAACTGCAACAAGGTCTGGAAAGTAAACTTTTTCATTTATATTGCTTGATTTGGCAACATTTACTACTTTTCAAACACAATTTTCATATTCCCAGAAAACCTTCATAATCCCTGTGCTGCAAGTTAAATCTTTTCCTGGATAATTAACATCAGGCATGTCTGCAAAGAGTGAAAGAATAAGCATTTCATCACAGTCCCCTGCTGCCATGGACTGATTTCTAATAGGAAAGCCCAAAAAGAAACAGAAATCTGCAAGCAGAAGTGCAAAATGCACATGAGTAGTGCATTTGGATTAATTTCCATCAGATCTTTATCCAAATTCAGACCTGTCCACTTAGAGCACAGCATGCTCCTGGCAACATCTGGAATTCAGAAAACACATTTATTTAGTAAATGGCACATTATGTAATTCGCCATCAAAGAAGAACATCGTATGTTTTACAATGTTTGGAGGAGCCCATAGAAAACTTTATGGTCAAAGATCTTGCTGCAAAAAAACCCCACAGTATTTTCATTCCACTATTCAGGTGAGTCCTGCTTTTAACTGCTTCGTAATAAAAATCAGATTCCTCGTGGTGCAATTGCCCTCCTGCCAGCCCTTCCACCTGCATTGCCTTAGTTGTCCTTTTGGACATGACCAAACAAGTGAAAAGGTGTGGGCAAAGTCAATGCTATTGTCATCACGTGTTGTGTTTCCACAAGGTATAGGCAGGAATTAAGTAACAAAGTTCGTGATTCTGCTCAACTAGCTTTGAAGGTTGCTGTAGCACAATTCTACCTCTGAGTTTGCCACCCAAGAATCAACCTTAAAACATCTGCTGAGCTAATTCTCAATCAAGGGAAAAATATTTTGGAAGGACAAGGACTGATTCTGAGGGCTGACAGCCTGATGTGGTAGAGCTGTGAAAGCCTTCACAGAAGACGGGGTGTAGGCATCAGGGTGATCTCAGGTGTTGTTCAGGCAGGTCACCTCATGACAACAAAGATCTGATGGGGGGCAGACTCTGTGGTGGGACAGACTTCACTGCAGAGGCTCTACTGTGCTGTTCAGGCAGATATTCTGGACACTCTTAAATCTCAGGTGAACCCGCCAAATGCTTCTGGAGTCAGTGCTGTGTGTGGGATCCCAGACTGAATTGCTGTGGGGTGGAAGAAGTTGAGTAGAACTGGACAGGAGCCAGAAGCTTTCTAAAAGGCCAATGCTTAAGCCATGTTGGTGCAAGAAATATCCGTAAACTCTTCTTTCCTTTCTTCATGTTTACCTTGCTCCTTCTAAAACTGAACTTTGCTGAATGATACAGCTGCTTTAGCAGAACTCAGCCTCTTCCCCAGTGAGACACCAAAGCGTCTTTGAAGATTCAGAGATTTGAAGGGATGGGAACAGTCAAGCCCACACAGAGGGCTGGGGAGCAGAAAGGGCTACACAGAGTCCTTGAGCTCATGTGAAGTTCTGCTGCTTGTTCCCAGAAGGAAACCCAGCAAGGATTTTGCAAGCTGCGGTGAATAGACAAGCTCATGGTTCGCATATCATTGTGTAGCACTGGAGAGCAGCAGGATGTTTTGACAGGATGGTCTTTTGCTTGCCACAGGCTACAATCTCCTGGCTTAATGTCACAGCACAGCAGTATTGACTGGAATTAACAGTACTACTTCTACAATGTCATCAGAGTCTTTGATCTCATGCTTAAAACACACAAACAACTCTGAGTTGTACTGTCTTTTATAACTTTGTCTGTGGAAAGAGACAGGCACCTCCAGAGGATGACTGAAACCATGGGCTACAGAAGGAGCACAGATTAAGGAGGTATCTAATTTAAAATCTCAGTTAAGCAGGTGGGAAGGCTCTAGACCAAGGTATTCAGGGTAACATTGGGTGGTAAAAGGAACAGGAATTAGCAGAGGTAGGCAGCAGAAATCAAAACTACACTAAACTGTTAGCATTGCCTAATTTATTCTGTATTTCTAACTGGCTTGAGCTGAGGTCTTTCAGCAAGGCCAATGGAATACAGTAACTGTCCTGGTTTCGGCTGGGATAGGGTTAAATTTCTTCCTAGTGCTGTGTTTTGGATTTAGTATGAGGAGAATGCTGATAACACACTGATGTTTTCAGTTGTTGCTAAGTGCCCTCCTAGTCCAAGGACAGCTCCCATGCCCACTGACTGAGCTAGGTACACAAGATGGGAGGGAACATAATCAGGACAGCCAGCCCAGCTGGCCAATGGGGTATTCCATACCATGTGACGTCATGCTCAGTATATGAATGGTAGGTGTGATCCAGGAAGTAGCGATCGCTACTTGGTTATTGGTCAGCGCACGTGATGAGCAATTGCATTGTTCATCACTCATTTTGTATATTCTATCATTATTATTATTATTTTCCCTTTTCTGTTCTATTAAACTGTCTTTATCTCAAGACACGAGTTTTTCCCACTCCCATCCTTCAGATTGTCTCCCCACCCCACCAGCGGGGGGAGTGA
>NW_009232368.1:0-10974 GCF_000690835.1 Fulmarus glacialis
GCCAGCAGGCCCGGTGCCGTGTAAACCTCACCATGGTCAAAGAAGCCAAGATTCCACCAATGGCACCAGCTTCTGAGCCACATGTTAATCAGGTGTGTTTTCCAGTTCCTTTCAGTATTCTTCCCTGCCACTGAAGGGATTGAGGAAAACACTGCCTGTGCTCCTGATCCTTCCACCGATCGCCCCAGTGCCCTGAAGTCCCTTTTGATTGCTTTTGGACTTCTCTCCGCAACCTCATCACTGCCAGCCTGTACAACCAGTAGTGGGTAGTAATCTATTATGGCTCTAAGCTTCCTGTGAGACAGTTTATCAATGAAGCTTACCAAGGCAAGCAAAAATTCTTTTTTGAGGCCTTTCTCTGTATTGAGCTGATAGAATAATTGTTGAGCAATGGGAGACCTACCCACATCTGACTGTGTCTCTGCAGCACTTCACATTCTGTTTAGCACTGACAAGTCAAATTCAGATATAACAAAAAAGTACTATCAATCTAGACTGTACATATATCTATTCAAAACTGCAAAGAAATTAATAGTAATATTAATCCCTATGAAAATAACTGAGATTCACCTCTACCCCTTTGGAGTGCAAATTGTTCAAGGTGAAATTCTGCATCTTGGCTCATGAAGCAGTTAGACAAGACGTTTTTTCTTGCCTTAACATCTATATATTTTTCCAGACTCCCAAATTTGAGACTCTTGGGTAAATCTTCACATTGCATTC
This sequence comes from Fulmarus glacialis, assembly GCF_000690835.1. NCBI lineage: Eukaryota > Metazoa > Chordata > Aves > Procellariiformes > Procellariidae > Fulmarus > Fulmarus glacialis. The sequence continues at coordinate 724 of NW_009232368.1, forward strand.
AGTACCCTTTAGTGTTGAAAAAACTGAATGTACAGCTGTGAAGGAATCCTACAAAAAGCTGAAGTTGTGTCCATGTGATGAAAATATGAAGAAATATGCCCTCTGGGCGATTATATGTAAAAAGATATGGGCCAAAAAAAAAAAGACAATGAGCAACAATTTTCCAAAGGCATAAACATTCACAGTAATCCTCTTCCTTCCCCCAAACACATGAAGAGTGAGAAGTCTGCTGGAAAATTTGTATGGTATGGTCAATAGATGGAATGGCCTCTGCACAAGAAACAACTAAATAAACCATAACCATTCAAACTAGAAGAGGGACAACTGAGTTGAAATATGATAGAGGGCCATAAAATCGTAAGAGGTGTGGAAAATAGGAAATTATTTTCCAGTCTACCAGTACAAGAACAAGAGAACATCAAATCAAACTAGCTGGCAATAGGTTTAGAACAAAGTAAATACCGTAAGTGGCCAATATTTAATAAGCACATCAGAAACTTTTAAAAGCTTAGGGAGAATCAAAAAGTGTTCAAACATACTTGCAAAAGAAAAGTTAGTTTGAGGGGAACACATAAAAAATTACTTCTTGGCCAGGAATTCCCTGAACTACAATTTACTGGATGCCGGGAGAATATTCTGGGGAGTCACGCTAATAGCTCATGCTTTTACCTTATCCTTCCCACAGCATTCACCATTAGCCATTGTCTGAGATAGCACACCGGCCTACATGGGCTTTTAGTTTGTCTTCATTTGGACCTTCCTACGTTAATGACATAAACTGGATAATTATAAGACTGAACTATGTCATTTCAATTACCAAGATCGGGATAAATGAGAACATTTCATACAATTAAATAGAACTGTTGTACAATATTACATATGACAGTATTTCACTAACTCAGTCCTGGAAGATTAATTCAGTCCTGGAAGATATCTTTGCAAATGTAAAGCAAATTATTTAGCTCCCACTAACTTAAATAATAGTTCCTGGAAAGTCAATAGCTCTGAAAACTTTGAGGAGATAATTTTTTATGTAAATGTGAAAACCTGCAGTATAACAAACCTTTCATGAATTCAGACTGTCTGGAGGTAAGATGAAATCATATGTGATCTGAGTCCTAGACTGTTAATTCATCTGTATTTGGGAAAATTCCTGGTAAGCAAAAAGAGTCTGTGTATAAAAAAAATTTAAAAGGACTTGAGATTTAGTCCTTGTCTATAGCTTTGTCCACACTTTCTCCTCACAGAGTGAGTTCAGAGTAAATTAAACAGTAAGTCCTTACCTCTGCTGAATAACATTTTGAAAAATTATTACCATTTATAAGGAAACTAAATTCAATGATTTACAAGAGCTGTGCAAAACCCCCGTATCTGTATAAAGGGGTTACAAATACCACATAATGTAACTTGGATTATCTTTGATTATATTTTTAGTATTAAGTTAGTTGGCCAATTTGTCCTTAATGGAAAAAACAGAGCTAGAGGTCCGCTTTAGTAACAGACTAGTTCATCTTCTGTCATTTAGATTAGCCTCCCATTCATTCCAAACATGGCTTTAAGAAGTTTATTTTCTTCCTTTTAAACCATCAAGCATATTCTTACACAAGATGCTTCACCTCTGACAGTATGATCCCATTACTTAGCGTTTGATAGCAAGATCTATTTCAATTACCAATTAGTAGAAGAGAATGCACAGTAAACTATAAGAAATTTGATAAAATATAAATAAATCAAAGGCTCTCATAAACAAACATATTCTAGGCATTCTGACTAAGGTCGATACCTGACTATCCACACATCCCTGTTTTACTACTGCTTCCTTAAACTGGTAGGAGAAATCTACGGAATGCTGTATATCCATTTTTTAGAAAACAAAAACACAGGGTCATGCAGGTTTTCAAGAATGAAGATATATGATTTTTTAATCTTTGTTTAGAATAACATTTTTTAATTTTAAAAACTTTTAATTAAAAAAATTAACAGCATCAGGCCAGCATACCTGTATTAGACCAATAGCAAGAAAAATATTATATCATCCGAGCATCTTTGTGACACTTAATATTTTTATCAAAAGTTTCAAAGCTAGTATCTCTGCACATTCTGCTTAAGGTACCACTTTACACAGCATATTCTTCCTCTTTACATTGCAAACCTAAAATTATCAGGCATGTAAAGTGGCAGACAATAGCCTTTTTCACTCTGAGGTACCAAAACCAGAAACTAAATCCCCAGATGTTATCCTAAATTCACAGTGTGCACATGTAGCTGAAGATTTTTACAGCAGCAGGCCTTATTCTGCAAGCCACTCAAGGAACAGCAAGGAAAATCTAAATCTTTAAGCAGACTTTATAGTATTTATTTAATGGGAGATATGTAAAGAATAACTCAACTTTTCCAACATTCCTGTGATTACAATGCAGAAGTTTGTCAACAGAAACTAACATAAACACATATAGATACCATCACACAAACATATACACACTGACTGCAGTTACTAATAGAGATGGTTGAGATTTTTTTTCAGTTTTCTGTTTAGTAGGTGTTCCTTGAAACAAAACCATTTCATACCCATTAGGGTTTGAAGAAAATTTCATTTGGAAAGGGTTCCTACTCACCTAACAAGAGAGGTTAGTTGGTGGAATTAGCTTATCCAACTGTGAGACTTGGATGCTACTCCCTGTTGCGTCTGATTCAAACCACAAAACTACTAGCTCTCCTGGGGTAATACCACTCTGTTGCCAGGGAAGAAAGAAAAAAAAGAAATAAAAAAAGAAAGAGTCCTAGTTTCACCCTATTCTGAACAGGAGAATTATTTTTGTCGTTGTCAGAGGTAGGTAGGATTTTTTCACCATAGTACTTTGAAAAACTTTACTTTCCACTCCAATATAGTTCTGAACTAACTTGAATTTAGACACTTCTGATACAATAGATCACTTCTACATGAGAAAAAGGAGAATCATCATCAGAGACTATATCCATTTAATAAGTTGCTTGCTAATGAGCAAGATAATCAAGAATAAGCAGTTCTCTCTCTCATTCTAATTTACAGGTCAGATATATGCATACAGAAAACTAGTGTATAGCATACTAGTAACTCCCTCCTCTCTTAATGCGCTTAATGTCTATCCAAACTTTCAGCAAAGTTTATTTAAATACTTCAACTTTTTATAAAGACTTTTGATGAAGGATTATCACACAGATAAGCAGAAAGGTAGTAAAGAATAGATGATTGTCAGATACATTTTGAGAAATGAAACCAGACGTTAAATAGTGGCGTGGGAATATAATTTTACATGATGCCAGCAAAGAGACAGAGAGAGAGAGGGAAAAAAAAAAGGAGTTATGCCATGCGTGCTTCATGTTCTGTGACTCCTGAGAATAATTATTCTGAAAACGCTGATGAGTAGATTAGTGCTATGAAAGGTCATTAGATACTACACTGAGTATTGTACAGGAAACTTGAAGGAACTAAATGAACAAGCAAGAAATGAGAACAAGATAAAATAAAAAAAAAAAGCTGATCTGTATTAGTTGTACAGACTTAACAGTCTTAATTCATAGATACGCAAGCCCCTAAGGTGAAAAGAGACTTCAAAGGAAACATTTAAAGAAGGATACACAGGCTCAGTGGCTTTGGAGAAAGAGGGGGAACTATCAAAAATATGGACAAATATTCATTATCTCTTATCAGTCTCTTGCCCCCAAGTTTGGTTTTGTCTGGGGGAAAGAAAGGGAAGAAGATTTACTCTACACAAGGCAAGGAAAGACCTTCACATTTTGGTACTGGCAAAATGATAATTCAGCCCAACCATAAAATGAAATCATGCATTCCGTACAGTGCATCTCACTTTTTCTTCTGGGAACTGAATTATACCCCGTTAGTCAACTTCCCCCTTCTGGAACTCTAAATTTTTCCATCCTTCCCAATTGAGTGTCATCTTTACATTTGTCGTGGTTTAATCTGGCAGGCAGCCAAATACCACGCAGCCGCTCGCTCACTCCCCCTGCCCCCCCAGTGGGAATGGGGGGAGAATCGGAAGGGTAAGAGGGAGAAAAACTCGTGAGTTGAGATAAAGACAGTTTAATAGAACAGAAAAGGGAAAATAATAATAATAATGATAGAATATACAAAATGAGTGATGCACAATGCAATTGCTCACCACCCGCGCTGACCAATAACCAGGTAGCAATCGGTACTTCCTGGATCACGCCTACCATTCATATACTGAGCATGACGTCACGTAGTATGGAATACCCCATTAGCCAGCTGGGCTGGCTGTTCTGATTATGTTCCCTCCCATCTTGTGTACCTAGCTCAGTCAGTAGGCATGGGAGCTGTCCTTGGACTAGGAGGGTACTTAGCAACAACTGAAAACATCAGTGTGTTATCAACATTCTCCTCATACTAAATCCAAAACACAGCACTAGCAAGAAATTTAACCCTATCCCACCCGAAACCAGGACAACATTGTTACTCAGATCATAACAGAAAATACTGCATTATGAGAAAGTTATAATACTCCTAAAACAATTTTGCTATGCCATTCAGTATGTGTATGGTCTTCCCCTACTTCTGAAGTAACATACCTTTATCTCTCCTTGAGCTGAACTGCTATTTCCAGTTTTGTTACTATTTCTTTTTTTTTTTTCCAGGCCTTAAAGATTAGGCTCAAGCCTCAAGATTTAATCTAGATCTTTTTGAGTCATAATTTTTGAAATGTGGTCAAAATACATAAAGCATTCTAGATGTTTTCTCTAGGTTTACTACTGATTTACACGGTCTCATTACAGTACCTGCAGTGTTATTTACTCTCACATTTATCTATTCTCACACTTATAGTTTCACTGAATATAGTTTTTAAATCTGAGGAAGATTCCCCTGATGAGTTCATAACAGCACACTGACAATTTTTCCGAAAGAGTTAATTTTGGATGCTGTAAAACATATTTTAAATTACCATATCTAACTTCCAGTATTTTCATTAGTAAAAAAAACAAACAAAAAACTAACTGGCTTTGCACCATCATTTTTATTTTTTATATCATGTAACACAGAAGCTCCTTACTGAACTTTCAGCTTCAATCTCTTCTACGCAGAGCAACTAATTTCTAGCTGAAAAGTTTACTTCTTTACTTGCAAGCATCCTTCCTTCTTTTCAAGATTAAAATGGTAATTGCTCTTCTTATTAAATGATACATTTGTTTTAGCACAGTATTTTGTACAAGGCAACTTTTAATCCAAGTCTTCAAGAACAGGTTTCTTTATAATCCTTTTCTTAAATTACACTAAAAGAAAGATGAATGCTTTTTGAAAAGTATCGGGGAAATGTTATCACTGTTGTGCTATGCACTGATGAGATCACATCTAGAATAACATGTACAGGGACAGACACATAAGAAAGATTAATTGAAACTGGAATGGGGGCAGAAAGGCCAGTAGAATCATTAGAGAAATCGAAAGCCTACTCTCCAAGAGAGGCTTAGAGAGTTTGACTGGTTTAGATTAGCAAAGTGATGGCCAAGATGGGATAGCTGCTATGTATAAATACTTCTGCAGTAGAAAACTAGGGATGGGAAAATTTAAGAGAAGCCAGTTTGCACAAAATAAATGGGTATGAAGTATCCACAGAGTAAATTTAGGCTAGACATAGAAGATTCTTAATTGCTAGAAAAACAACTTCCCAGTAAAAGGAGAAAAAATGTAACTGTTTGACAATAAGTTAAAAAATAACATGAAAATTGTAACAGCTGGTGACTGGACTCGATGGAGTAAGTCCCCTCTAGACACGTATTTTATTTTGGAAAGAATGTTTTGTAGTTTTCGTTGGAGAGAGTAACTCATTTTTGCCAGAATTGTTGCTTAGTAGGGAAAACATTTTTCTTCAGTCTGCCTTCCACTGAAAATATGATTTTTTTTAAAATTTCAAAGTATTAATGCCAAGAAATTGAAAATTTTTGTTTCAAACTTGGCCAATACCTACAATAATTGCCTGAGCAATACTTCCAATGAAAAAAATTCCCAAGCTTCAGTTTTGAAATTCCTATGAAGCATAAAATGGCACAAGCACTTTATTGCCATCTGCTCTCAAGCTCTCAACTCAATAAAGTATGCCCTCTCAGACCTCAGACTATGTGTATCAAGATGACTTAACAAAGATTTTGTAAGATGTAACATACAAAATGCAGTATAAGTAAGGCAGTCATAGCGACTAACATGAATATCAAAAACCTGGCTCGCCCATGTTTCAAACACAAAAACTCAATTTTCAAGTGAAAGCTTAGATGCACTTTTTGTTAAATTGGGCAAAAGAGCTCAGTTTTCAGCAAGAAAACCACGTTTTTTAACACTAGATATTTTGATAAGAACATTCTTCAGGAACATAATACAAAATTCCATACTGTATCCAAGATGTAAATCTAGTACTAAATCAAACCTGGGATTAATAGTTAATTTTTTAATAATTTCTGATTTCCTGTACACTGAATAATCCCTCAGTATCAGTAGAAGTTATCCCTTTCCTTAGTTAGCCAGTTTCAAAATAATTAACAAAGACATCATTTGCATAATCATTGACTCCATATCTCCTCAGTGTTTTCAAAACCACTCAAGGTCCTTATTAGTCATAGAAAGGATTTGGGCTTTTCTAATCTGGCATTTCTCCTTGCTCATTTAAAGGCTATTTCCATTCATTGTTGCTTTTTCTTTCCCAAATACATTTTTGAGTTTTTCATCTTGCCTTTCTTACACTAAACACTGCAACAAAACTGAGCTTCAAAACTGTGTTTGTGAATATTCACTCCAATGCAAATTTTGAGTTTAGCTACTTCAGCTAGGATTACGCCCAAGAGTGACCATCCTTCCTAAACATCCTACTAAATAATTTTTAAGATTTGAATATACAGTATTTATGCAAAAATTTGGGAATATTTCCCAGTATAGAAGTCGGTATTTGGATCAAATAAAAACATAATCTAAAAGCATCATATCAGTCATGTGTCTTCTGAAATCTAAACCAACATCATTGAAATTGAACTTCTACCGATATACTTTCAGGGAGTCCTGCTAGACACACACACTTGAGATGCAGTGCAGAACCACGGCATCTCAACCATGGCATCTCACTGATCCTGGGATCACAGGCACCACAGCAGGAGGAGCCACAGAGCTGTAGTAAATGAGGCAAGGTCAGCGAGACCCAAGCATAAAGCATTTTTTATACCACAATAGTACATGGGCCCTGGCTACCTGAGGTAGGGATTGCTCACTGGCTTTTAGCATTTCTTTTACTCTGACACAGCTGCTTAAGTTTCATTCAGCACACTTCAGTTTGCTTGTGCACACCATTTCACAGGCAAATTAAATACACCTGCACTTCTCCTCACGTATTGCTTCTGCTGGTCTCTAAACATGATACGTCACTAGAGAGGATTCAGAGAGATATTTAGCAGGTTCTCAAATGTGATTTAATTACGTCATACTGTTGGCATGTGTAAATGAAATGAATCTGATACTTATTGCCTTGTAAAGTGATTTTCTGTTAAATTTTAAAACTAATTACTAGTGTTTGTAATAAATATACATTTTTTTCAATTTTTCTTTAGAATAACTGTCATAAAACTATTTTTATACAGATAAATATTTTCATTCAAAATATTCGCTATGACAACAAACCATTATTCCCAGCTATGAAACGACACTTGCACCTTGCAAGACGTTTCCAATAAAATTTTATAACACTATGAATCCTTGATTCCCCTCTTTTTTTGAAAGTGACAGTTAATTCTGTTATTCAAATCTTACTCTAAGAAGTTAATATTAAAAGGTATAAAAATAAACTAAATTCTGGCCTGCTCATTTTTAAATGCACCATTTGAGTAAATATGACAAACTGGACTGACTCCCCATTGTTTGTAGTGAATTTTACATCTTGGTATTACTATAAAACTTTGAAGGAGCACTATTTTCAATTCAACCTATGGGAGAAACTAGGCAGTAAAAAGCCTGTAAGGGACATTTCACTAGACAACATTCATCCATTAATAAAAAGTTGTGTTTTATTCATGGGAAAAGGTTTCTTCTCCCCCCGCAGCATTTCTATACTGCACAGATGATTCCACAACTGTCAGTTCAGTTGACATGAAATTATAAACAACACAAACTATTACAAAATCTGTACCACACTCACAATCTTATTGCCTAGAATTCATTTATATTGAAATTTCTAAAATGTTGCAAACACCAATATACATCTGCTTTGATTTTGTAACACCATGCATTTCACTAGTATGTTATTATAAAACATAGCTAAGTTGCAAGCTATACCATAAAACCTGTATATTAGGATACTGGTGAATATCTAAACTCTATTCTCTGTTTATTCTGTTCAGCTTTGGTAATAGGATATAGCATTGGATTCCCTCGTTTGATATGGGTGCAATGAAGAGCACCCAATTAAAAACAAAACAGAACTCTGCCATAGTGTTAGAACTCTGATTCACCCACCCTAAACCAGAAGTGAAGTGAGAAACACACTTAACTTGTGACAGCAGGGCAATGTTATAATCAGCAAAGTAAATTTTACCTTCCAAATCAAACCATGCCCAGTGGCCTATGCATCATGGCACTCCTTTAACCTAGCAGAATACCAAAATTACAGTCTCTGACAAATAATCAGGTTCAGCTAATTTCATGGTTTTGACTACCTGCTGCTGACATGAGATTTTGATGACTTTGCAGCATATGATAAGGTAAAGTTGAAGAAAACCATGTTTTAGTCTTCCCTAAATGAAGGAAACCCAGCAAGGCTGCAGGACAAGAGGCAGCACCTGAAAGGAACGTGTTCTGGTTTGATCATATGTCTTCCCTTGTTTACCAATGAACAGGCAGGGAGAAAACACGTTTTCATCTTTTTTAAGAGAATCTTGGTTACACATCTGCAACACTGGGACTGGCTCCGCTGATATGTACTGGCTTCTTATGATGCAGATTGCAATGCAGGACACGTGAAGATTTGTACATTAGTGTATTATCTCCTCTCTATGCTCAGCATTCTGCTTACTGTTATCAACCAAATGCAATGGTGCCACTGGTGGTTCATTCAAACTCAATTTACAATAGAGAAAATAACTTCTAAAGTTCCCATTCAATTTGGTAACAACATCAAAAGCTTTAATGCAAATCTACACATTCAGTGTAAAGCCTCAGCTTGAATGATCTGAATTGCCTATCATTTCGGTTTCGTTTATTTCACTAGTAAATTGAATCCTGCTATGTGGGCATGGCTATATAGCCACGTAATTCTAATGAAGTCATTGTAATACTGGAAATACAAGAATTAATAGAAAGTGCCTGATGATATGCTCATACTCTTGGTGAATGCTACCACCAGTGTTCATTATGAGTTCTGTGCCAGCATACTGTCAGAAGCCTGGAACATGAGCGTGCCCTGAAAATTCTCAGATCTATTTTTAAGTCAACGTCTGTTCAAGAAAAAAAAATTAGCAACCCTGCACATACCCTAACCCCTAGCCAAACAGCCTGGGTGTGCTTAGAGCTACTAAAATAAGAATAATAATTTTAAATGTTGATTTTTAATATTAGTTTACCTTTTTTGTAAAAAGCTCATTTTGCTTCTTCAAAAATTCCATGTACTTGAATCACTCTGCAAATTCCTGTGCTGACTGAGCTTAAAAAAGTAGGTATAATATTGCAAAATTATTCATTATTTTTATGGATAAATCTGGGAACACAGATGCTCTTGCTGGTGCCATGGGAGACTTGTAAGTTTCCCATTAGTTGTAAGCACTGTAAAATTTGTATCTCAGCTTATTTTCAAATACTTGAGTATTAGAAAAGGAAAACATAAAGAAAAGCAATATATACCTGAATAGTTTAGTTATGGTGTTATTTTTAAATTACTAAAGTATTACATGACCTTAAATAGAAGGTATTTGATCATACAGCTGGAAGTAGCTTTACTTATACTGCAGTGTTGACATTTTCAGATATACAAACTACCCAGCATATGTTTTCATATTTAGCAATTTAACAGGAACTCAATGCCTTTTTTTTAACTCATCAAATTGCTGGAATTAATCATTTTTTATAATCTAATACCTTACTGCATACCTGATAAAATTAATATTATGGTTAACAAGAACCTTCACATCTTAACTTGGAACTGACGAAACCTAACATAACTGAGCATAGTATGCATACAACAGAACAAGAAATTATTAAATAATTATAAA
>NW_009232369.1:0-9736 GCF_000690835.1 Fulmarus glacialis
TCCCCCCCCCGTAAAGGAACTAAAAGCCTGCAGTCATTAAATGCCTTAATGTTCCAACTCCCTTACTGTATCATAGTACGGACGTCTCTGGCAGTTTAGGAGTATTTCATTCCTTTGAAGTGATGCAATCTGTACGTTGCTGTAGTTCAACTCGTAACACGTCCCATCTACTGTTGAAAATAGGATGAAGCATTTGTTGGCAAGATTGCATTTCAATTAGTGTTGTGGTTAGGAACTAGTTCCAGCTGTCCCTATAGGAATAGTCAGGGAGATAACTTATCTATTTAATTTTCATTCTCGTAAATGAAAAGCAACTGAGCTGAACTGTCAGCCTAATAAATAGTCCTGGAATACCTATTACTGAATTGTCAGGAAACTGCCTCATTCTAAGCAACAGAAGTAATGTGGTGTTCTTCATGGTGCGTGTTGTGCATGAGGGGTGGCAGCAAGGAAAAAAGGGGACTTAATGTACTACCTCCGATTACTAAAGTGAGGTTGATTAGCTCTATTTTTTTGATCGCGGTGACCTAAACAGTTGTGCAGTTTACAGGCACACATGCAACAGCTAGGCTGGCGATGCCTGATGCGTGACTAGTACTAAGCCATGCCTCTATCCATTATCGGAATAAAGGCTACTTTTTTTTTATCATGACTACTGGAAGTACAAACCCTTTCCTACCCAGCTCAGGGAGGAGGAATTGGAAATGACTTACAGAACTGTGTGAGTAGAAATTTATGTTTTTACTCTCTTTCCTGTCTCTAGCCTTTTCTTTCACTGCAATTTTTTACACTGAAATGACCCCTACTGGCTACAGTTATAAGCATATTTTTTTATCATTTTTGAAGCTTCAGCAGTGTCTTACTTCAGAGTATCAGCACATACTAGGCTACAGAAAACTTTAAGAGCTGGAGTTGCGGCAGGTAAAAATACATCTGTTAACTTAGTTTTAGTACTTAATGCATTTGGCATAAGGGAACTCTGTAACACCTGATAGAGAAGTCTCTGTGGCATCTGTCACTGGTAGCCTCTCTTTTTGAAACTAGAAATGGAGTAGTCTCTGTTAAACCAGTGTTTATTAACGAAATCTGTTGCTGATTCTGGGTTCTTTTCTTTATCCTCCTAAAACCTGGAGGAAGTCCTTGTTCATCTCACCACCTTAACTGTTTGCATCTTTATGCAGTTCTAAGGCTCCATTTGTGGCATTATCCTGAAGTATGTAAATGCCCTTCCTGAACGTAGTTGTAGTCTTGGTAAAGAATAATTCTGAGGTCGGCTTCCGCCAGCGCGGGTGGGTACTTTTCCTGAAGGGCAATCTTAAGAGACTTTAAACACCTCCAGCCTCTCTGGCTTTGCAGGGATGCTGCTGGATTGGTTCAATGAGGCGTCACGAGCCTACAGCCCCTTCCAAACACTTTTAGCATTCAGATGTTTTGAGCTCAAAGCAGGGACTGCACTTGCTCTCTGCTCTTGAAGGTAGACCTAGAGCCACCCCCTAATTAGACTGAAGTTCTCCAGAAACACGTTAGCCTTGGCTTCTGCAGCAGTCTGGCTGGGCAGGGATCCTGCCTTCTGAGGAATTGGAAAGCCTTGGAAAGGCTCTGCCAAAGAAGTTCTGTTACTCTGTGAAGGCATTTCTTGTGATGACTCTTCTCTTGCCTCTGTTTCAACACTTCCCCAATTTCTGGTGCTCTTAGATGAAGAGGCCTTGATTGCTTTGCTAAACTCTTCTAAGGCATAACAGTAGCATGTGAAATAATGCTGAAAATGAGCTGATGTTATTTTTAACTGTGTAATAGAAACATTTATTTTTGACTATGTAATAGAAACATAACTTAAGTTTTTGTGATATATACTTGAAAAGCAAAGTTAACAAAACTGCTGGGTTTACTGTGTCCTTAGGTTCCTTTAAGAATATACTTCCATATGAGTTAGCCTCTAGTTAGCCATTGAAAGAAGGTATTTCTGCTCCAGTAGCTTTCCATCTAACATGTAGTACTTTGTTTGTTTTGGGTTTTTGTTTTGGTGGGGTTTGTTGTGTGTTTTTGGGGGGGGGGGGAGGGGTACATTATTGCTGTATTCTTTTTGCCTGCTGTAGCTAATCTAAGGCTTGCCTTGAATACTTGAGGCTTGTCTGCTTTTTTCAAAATTGGGAGGAGGAGAGCTAAGCTTTTTTTTTGTTTGGGCATTGGTTTACACATATGCTAATGGAGTTCTCTTCTGCTTTTCTGAAGTAAGAACAACTTGCTTACAGGCTTGCTAGTATTTTTACCACAAGTGGTGCTGCTGCTTGTAACTTCTGTAGCTAGTACCCTTGGGAGAACCTTATTTTCAGTTGTTTTTGGTCCCGTGCTCTGTATCTAATGGGTCAATGGACCCAAAGACTAGAACATGCCGCTTTGTCTCCAGACAGACTTCTACACAACATGCTTGGCTTCTCGCATGTGGTGCAGTCCAGACCCCTAAGGATCAGGTAGTGTTTTGCTTTGAGTACGAGTTACTGAAGTTCAAGTGATTTAGAAGTTGCGTGTGGGTGACCTGGTTGTTTATCTCTGTTTGACTGGAACAGTGCTGCCCAGATTTCTTAGCTTTTTGTTTGGTGTTTTTTTTTTTTCTTACTCCGTTATGTAGTGAATGGCTGGGGAAATATCAAAATAATTTTGATGTCCAGGTATGTACAGAGAACTTCCTCCACTAACATCAAGTGTTAGAACTGATAATCTAGTTAGGGACTTCATCAGTATTAAGTGGTGCACCAGATGGTTGTTGGCATGAAGACAGTCAAAATACTTAGTTCAAAGACTATCAGCAATCCAGGCTATCGGAGAAAAAAATGGAAAAATTATTCATGGTGTCAAAAAAAAATCATGAAAATTACTCAACTTTTGAAACTGGAATGAGAAGTAATTCTTTGATGGTGAGTGTTTAGCTTCTGATCCGCTAGTCTTGACCATATTTAACAGTCGCCTTCCCCCACCCCCAGGAAACACTTACTAGGCACATGCTGACTTCTTAAGCACAGGCTGGATAATTTGTAAGCTATTTCTACTTTGACTTATGTCAATGCCAAAATCTCAACATCGGTAAGAACATGCAACTTTGAGTGTGACATGGAATTCGAATTAGATCAGGTCCTAATTTGACTTGGAAATGGTTTCCTCTCTGTTTCTGGGCATCATGTTTTGATTTTTAGAAATCACTTCGTTCCAATATTTCAACAAAAATGAAATGGAAAAGTCCAGCAGATAGGAGGAGGGATATTGATGCAGGAGTTTGTAAGGTTTTGCTGCTGTGGATCAGCACAGTTAGTTTAAAACTAGCCATCTCACCGTGGATAGTCTGAATGACTAAATTGCTTAACTTCTGTTAAGAGGAATACTCTCTTTTATTTATTTTTATTATTTTAAATCATTTGGTTTCATATGGCTATATGTCAAGCATCCTCTACTGATGTGAATTTTTCCCTGTAGAAAATGGTTATTTCATCAGGTTCCCCAAAATGATGCTGCTTATAAGGATTTTTAATTTTTTTTTAAACTACCTTTGAACTTGTCAGTAACTTCTGCACTGCTAGGCATGTTTGCTGTTTTAAGTACCCTCCAGCTGATTCAAGAATACTTGCATAATTTAACTTTTTGCATAGTACTTAGTCAACCAAAATGTCGTTTGGCTGACAGGCATATTATGCAATAATTAATCCATTAATATGGTTCAAAAATGCCTTCCTCTTCCCCTCCTTCCTTTGCACCCCTCTCAGGGATTCTTCATCTCTATGAGTAAAGTTTATAGCATCTTGCAGACAGGACCAAATGTTACTCTGTTGTAATGGATTGAATACTTTATAGAAGTGAACTATTAAATGTCTCTTGTGACTTGTAAACTGCTTTCATTTGAGAATGCATTTAATCCACAGGGAAATGGTGAATTCAGGGTTTTGCCTGAGACTTCAGGTGACACCAGTTGTGTAGTCTGACAATATATTATGTTTTAACTCTGCCTTTTGGTATGTGTGCATGCAATTTGGAAAATGACTGATACTGACATAGAAAGCTTATGTATATGGAGTAACTTACCAATATAAACTAAGATGGGAAGATAACTTTGTATAAAGGCTATCTAGATTAAATTCCACATAAGCATACGGATTAAAAGATGGTCCCTGAGGGAGCTGTAGTCTAAACAGACTAGTTTGGCCATGTTTGGAGGAAGTAAGCCCTTAGTAATGTGTTGAGATGAATGGGAGCAGTTCACACCTTTCCCAGAGGCAATATTCAGTCCCCAGCAGCTTTCACTGGGTATACTGGGTACTTAACTTCAGAATCTGCAAATCACGTTAACACCTTGTGGGTCATGAGTGTGCAGGTCTTTCAATAAGAAAACAAACAGGAGAGCATAGGATTGTGGACAGGAGGAAAAGCACTGGCTCACAGGCATGCACCCATTCCTATGTTCTTACTCATTTCCAAAACTTTAAGCCTTATATGGCCAGATACCTTGATACTGATAGGCTTCAGGTGGTTTTGGTGGGTTTTTTAATAATTAGTGAAAATCTAGCAAGTGTAATGTTTCTGAATCTGAGAAAGCCCGTTCTGTTGGGTTGCTTATCCTTGAAACAAATTAAACTTCAGGGTTTTGTTACAGCCTGTGTTGTGCTTTGTTCAGGATTTGTTTCAGAAAGGCTGGATGTATGCATGTGGAGGCGTTTCTTCCCCTCACTGATGGGCTGTTGATAAAAAGCTGGGGTCATACTGATAATGGCATTACGTGTGCTAATGTAAAATGTGCTGCTTTGATAATAAAGACTCGAGTTGATGTCTATCTCTGAGTTAGGTTTTAGGAAAAGAAAAAAGCCTTGACACTAATTCTAAGTCCAGGGTATGTAGAGTTTTTCCTGTAGTCTTCTGTGACTAAGAAATTGGATGTAATTCCTGTGAAACATCCTGTAATTCTGGTGTTCGGTGATGCTGCATTAATGAGAGGGGGCGGGGGGGAAGGGAGTGGCAAAAGGTTTAGGATATCAGGTTTCTTCTAATAGTGTGGACTGTTCTTGGTATAGGTTGCTGTATTCGTAGCCCAGTTCCAGAATTTGTCTTAGGCAAAACTTTTCCTATTCCTGTCAGCTTTGCTTCTGCTGAGCAGCTTCAGCAAGCTGCCAGCCAGCTGCTTGTTTGCAGCGAAGCTGATGCGTGCTGCTTTACATGCAGGCTTCTGAAGCGTGTGGGTGCAGTGTGCAACTTGGAAAAAAAAAAAATTGGAATTTTAGCCTCCTTTGGAAAATGGGTACGAAGGTCTGGCCCATTCCTGAGGCTTTAGCAATTATTTTTTAAAGAGTTTTCTAGAGCTGGAGGAAAAATCTGCTAGGACAGCTGAAACGCTGCTGTCCATGCTCATTCTAATCAGGGGAGTACTGGCAGAGGCTGTGCCTGACCAATTAAACCCTGGGACACTGTGTGATATTTTCAGTCAACTATTTACAAACAAGACATGGTTCTGGTCATGAGATTAAAATAACTTATTTGTAAGTCTTTTTTTTCAGGTGCTTAAATGTTTAGGGGTCAGACTTCAAAACTAATTATTTATCATTTCAGACCATTTTTGGGGCAGAAGGCTATTGGAAATATCGTTCAGTCTTGTTGGGGGGAACCCTAATAGTGAAAGTCTTAAAAAACAAACAGGCAAAAAGCCAAACAAAACCCCAAAAAAACACTCAAAAAGGAAAAAAGAGGGGGCTATCTGGAGAACTGAAATTTGCAGACGGCATGGGCAAGGGAAAACTTTAAAACTTGAAATAGTTGTCCACGTCACATGCTTCACTTAGCACTTCCATTTATCTCCTTGCTTTTCTCACAGCTTCTGTGGAGTTTCTGATAATTGAGTGGAAAGCTGGTTTGCTTAAATACTTTCTGCATTCCTTAATATGAAATAACTGCCTTGAGACACACGCAGAGCTGCTGCAATGAAATCTTTTTCGCTGTATTGGGGATTTGATCACCTGAGATACACGCTCTAGTTTGAATAAGATAAAGCAGGCAGTCAGATTTGATACAAGCCTTACATGTATGGTGTTCCCGAGGTATCTAAATGTTATGGTATGGTTTTGCTTTCTAGCTTTGAGTAGAAATTTTATCAGGAGGCTGCAAAGCCCTTTTGTACTGACGTGCATTCCACATGAAGATTTGATCTTGGGAAGTGGACCCTTCCAAAAGGTGGAAAAACTGCTTTATCATAAAACTCTTAGCTGTGTGTCTTACCATAAAGGTTTCTGCCGGCTCTGGTCCCTGATTCGTGACTTCACTGAAGGAATAAGTTGCGAGAGGGGAGAGGATTGCAGCCAGTACATGAGCTCAAACTCACTTCAAGGCTAGCCTTCCCTTCTGCTGCTTTTCAAGGTCTGGGGCTGGGTTTCAAGCATTCTTTAGTGGTGATTAGTCATTTCTATTGTTCAGCTCCTCCAAAACATGAATTTCCTTTCCATCGTTCTTTTTTCCTGTTCAAAGAGAGGCCAAAGCCTACTGGCAAGAAGTATTTCCTTTTTTTTATTTTAGAAAGTCTGTAGAGTCCTCTCAGAGTCTCATACCATCTTAAAGAGTACCACTGATTTGAAAATGCTGTTGTGTATATCAGTATGCTGGAGTGGTGGGGCTCAGACCTTGGGTCTGGTTTGATGGAGAAGCTTCTGAAAGCTTCCCCCCCTTGCCAGAGGGCAGTGCCAGCCTCAGTAAGGATCACTTCTGTGTCACTGTGAAACCCGTTCTCTCTCCTCCTTCAAATGCAGGATTTAAAAGGATGCAAGAGTCTGTAGGATGTGACTTTGACTGTTTCACTTTCAGATCAGCAATATAGTTGATGGTCTCTTGGCTCTTTCAGCATCCTGAGAACCTGTCTCTGCTTTAAAAAGGCAGAAATAACTGAGTAACATGCTGCAGTTAAATGTAAATTACAGGAGTTGACTCAATTCATTCCAGTTATGTTTACCCTCTCACCCCTGAACTGTAGTTTAATGTTATTGTGGGTACAATGCTTGTATATTAGTTTTCAACAGTGATACTTTAGTGACCATTCCAGTGTGTTGCTTGCTGGTTTGAGGTGATGCATTATCTTTATAAACAGTGAAGGAGAATAGTGTATCGTTTTCCAGACAACAGCTGATATTCATTAAATGTCCAGAAAGGAAGAGAAGGGTTGGGGCACTAAAGAGAAGATTCTGTGGTGGGCAGAAGTAATTGAGAACTTGAAGGAAGGGAAAGCAAAAATTTAAGCAATGGAGAAAGGAGTCTCCGAAAAGGTCTTTCCTTGTAACTTGCACCTGTTTTGAGATGATCCTTTGTGTATGGGGGACAATAAATGCAACTATAGTGAGCTACTGTGTACTTTAAAAATAAGGCTTCAAGTTAGTTTCTCCTAGTTGCATGCTTTTCTGGAAACACAAGCAGCTCTTCACGTGAAGAAGACACACCTGCTTCAATCCCGAGCATCACATCTCACACACTGCTGTGGTGGTGCTGGGTTGCGGGTGCCGGTATGTAGGATTTAGCACGGAAGAAGTGATGGAATGCTGCTTACTAGAGACATATTTCTCAGATTTTTTCCCAGACTGAACCTGTTGTTCAAGGACCTCTTGTTCAACTTGTTAATGCCTTAATCCTCTTCCCTGCTTTAGACGCATGCTATGACAGACTTGGGAGTTCAGCAACCCAGAGCAGCACTTGAATTGTTAGCAAGCCGAAACGTTTGCTTTGCAGAAAGCAAGTGATTATATGAATGATGGAAGAAAATGAAAAAAGTTTGGAATTAACATGATGCCTTCCCTCCCATGGCTTCCTTATGGTATGAAAACACACTTAGAATTAAAGAAGTATTATGTCCAAAACTTAACTTTGGTCTGAGTGAATGCAGAACTATTTATTGTCTGAAAAGGGAACTTGCCTGAATGACTTGGAAAGACATGTAGATAGAAATTATTTGAAAGAATGACTTTCAAGCTATAGTTATCGGCCTGCTGGGAACGTTTGAACCATTTCTAGGCGTGTGTGCAAAAGGTAGCTGAGTGGCTATATAATAACAGTCCAATGCCAACTCGGGACTACTAAAAAGAGCGGCCCTTCCCTTTTTTGCCCCTACCTGATCATGCCAGATGAGGCGTGAGATGGTGGAAATTGCAGCTAAACTATGATCAGTTTGGATGAAAACTAACAGTTTGCTTGGGCTGCTCTTCAGCTGGATTGTTTCTGAAAACTTAAACACCGACTTGATTTTTGTATTTTTAAGTGTCTTAGAAGTCAGCTAGTGGATAAGATGTGCATACTGAGGTTTGAAAGGCTCTTAGATTCTTACATTTGGGTTTTGTCAACCCTGCTTGCAGAGAACTAAAGCATTCACAAATTATTTTATCTCAATTTCTCCCTTCATATCATCCGGATTTCTGAGAGGTATGCATGAAAGAACACTCTCCTGAAAAGGAAGCCATAGAGGAGGTCAAACAGAGCAGGAAAATTTGTGCTACAGTCTGGAATTGCTCATGAACTGTCCCAGGTCTCCAAATCACTGGTGTGTAAAAGTTTGGTTTTTGGAATAGTCTGCAGGACATGATGATTTTGGGAGTAGTAGAGGCTAGGTTATATGCTTCACAAAGCCTAGACTTTGCTCAAGACATGTTTCCTTTATCAGTTGAAATATTGCTGATGTCTAAAGGAACAAGCATGCTGTGCTAGACCACCATTTATCTGTATCAAGCAGAGCACTAGATGCCTTTGCATCAAGTAACTAAAGCATTAAATCTAAGTGAACTCATACTGGATTCATCCCTTTAGCTCATGCGAGTGCTTTCGTGTGGTTGTACCTTTCATTCCAAGGAATTTTGTTCTGCCTATGCTGATGTGACTTCTGAGGGTTTACCCTAAGTGGTAAGCAAGTATTCATTTAACAGGACCTTTAACTTCTGTTCATAAAAAGACAAAATCAACTAGTAAAAGGAGTCTTAAGTCTGCATGAAAGATCACGCTGGACTGTGCATTGATTTACTAAACTAAACTAAGCTCTCTTCTTGTTACATGTTTGCTCCTTCATAGTTGGAAATCTTGTTTCTAAATGAAATTGTGTGAAAAGCAGTCTGGTAAAAGATGTCCAGGCTAGAACTGGGTTTGCATTCTTCCTGTCTGAATGTGACTTTTTTGTATTCACTCACAGTAATGAAAAATACCTTTTTCAAGAGTCAGCGTATTAGATGTGTAGTCTGCAAGTATTCCTGAGGGATTTATCTTCTCTTCCATGCTCTTGATGGCTGCTGAGCTAACTTTTGAGGAGCGTGGCACTGAGGCTGTAGGCGCACCTGGTGTTGGGCCACGCGCTTCCTGCATACCTTCTTTTCTGCTCCCATCTGAAAAGCCGTGAGAGGTGGCAGGTGAGATATCAAACACTAACCTCTTCTGGACATCAGATAATACTGTGAGTAGTGCCACAGTGTGGTGCATCTGCACGGAGGCATTCTGCCATGAGTCGGGGATGGCTCTGCTTTCCGGGCCAGGTGGGTCCCACCTCCTGTGGGGCGAGCGGCTCTTGTGTACCGGGGGCTCTCCTGATCTCTCTGTCAGCCTTGGGAAGAGGTAGTGCTCAAATACCACAGGGCAAAAACTCAGGGGTGCTCAGAACTGGCGTGCCGGAAAAGCAAACGTGTGCTGTCGTGGCCGTCTGCGTGCCCCACCGGACTGCGCTGCGCTGCGCTGCTCTCGGGAGGCCGGC